>NC_068400.1:29405886-29710432 GCF_023724105.1 Carassius gibelio
TATACCGCTAGTTCATTTTGCAAATAAATGGCAAATTTTGTTGCTAGTTGTGTGATGACAAGACTTGTTTGTTTAAAGCTCCCTTATGCTGCGTTTCCACCAAAATTACCCGGATCAATTGTACCAGGAACTTTTTTTCCCCAGAAACTATTTTCTCCCCAGACCTGTTGCTTTCTGCGTTTCCACCGCGGTCTAAAGCACCGTGAAGGTCAGGCAAATAGTCTGGTGACGTACGTCTGCGTGCGTTTCTCAATGCAAAGTACGCAAATTTTGGACTTGCATCCTCGGTAGTTCAGACTTTGTGCGTTCGACTCGGGAGTGTGATGTCCGCGATGACACACATCGGGTAATTCTGCAAACAGCAGCGTACTTGATAACATCAGTCAGCTCGCCTTGGCTACTGCAATTTTCCTCACTGTATATTTACAATAAAACAAAATATTATATGAAATACCACTGCCTCCTTTCGTTTTCATTTAAACATAATAATTGCAGCAGAAATGTGATTAGTTCAGGGAAATGTGTATATATACAGTCATTACAATGAAAATGTATATTATATCAACTTTAATTTAATTTTAACATAGATAAATTTAATACAGACAGATTATCTGTTAGATTTACCCAAAACAAATGATATTTTATCTTTAACCACTAAAGAGACATCAGAGCCAGTGGCAAATGTCAGAAGGACAGCATAAAGCTGACCGTCTCCGAAATCGGCAAAACGCATTTTTAAGTAGGCACTGTCTTTATAAATAAACCACAGATTTGAGTTTTAAACAACTATATTCTCGCCTGAAATACATTTAAAATTACATTTCATGACCCAATAACAGTAATATTTTGAAAATAATCCAAATAAATGGTGGTTGAAATCACAATGCTGCATGAACTCAACCAATCAGGATGCTCAGCACCCAAGTCCCGCTCCCGAAAGTTTGGGAACTTTGAAAAAATACTACCTCACCAGCAGGGACTTTCTGAGGGGCATTTTTTTACTCAGAACTTAATTTAGTTCCTGGTACCAGCCCAAAGTCCCTAGCTCCTGAGTAAACGCGGCTTTACTCTGGTTTTCACCGCTAGAAACAGACTGGGTTTTTGATTCTGTATTTATCAATAAGAAGTCCCTCCAGGATTTTGCAATTCTGCGATCAGAGTTAATCGCGAAATTAAGCATACACTGCAATTTTTGCAAGAGCTCATACATTTTCGGAATTGCCGCAGATTTTGTGTTTAGACATATGTCCCGTGACGTCATCGAATTGTCCCGTGATGATACACAGCGCTTGGAGATAGTGAAGAAAGCAGTCCAATTCACTGCAGAATCAATAAAATCTCTGAAATCTTGTGAGAAAGAGAAGTATTCAAATTCTGTGCAGAATTCTGTTCAAGCTACAGATATCAGAACACACGCCATTGATGTGGAAATAAGGAAAAACATTGTTCCGTAAACACATCACCACCATTCACAATGTATTTAAAACTACAGGAACAGGAAATTATATTTTTGAGTGTTTTTAAATGCTTCAAAAAACTTTTCCCAGCACTTCAAAGCTTTAACTATTACCGAATTTAAGTATTGCCCCCATTTAGGCAACCACTGTATTTTAATCATGATCTAAACAAATATGCTGCATACTTGCAAAATGAGCAGTTTTTTTTACCTAAATAGGATTGTATAATTTCGAAATTTGAAGCAAAATCAGAATGATTTGACTTCAGTTTTGTGAAACTATTCATAAAAAATATTTGCATGAAAGCAGCAGACGAGCTGAATGAGATGCAGCTTCACTCTCTGCCAGCAGGTGGAGCTTAAAGTGTTTCCTTGGTTTCCGCTGTAAACAAGTGCAGTGCTGTAGTTATGAATTTTAATATACATTATACAGAGTATATAATATAGTAAGTTCCCCTCAGACATGCTTTCATGTAAACTCCTACCCCTAAATTAATTGATTTGTTCGATTTTAATCGTCACATTTTTGTTTTTATCGATTTTCAACTGGCTCACGGTTAATCGTTACATCACTAGTAAATGCAGACATCAAATAGACATCTCTGAGATGTTCATGTGCGATTAGAGTGAGTGCTTTACTGTCAGGTGCTGGAGACACCTTCTCTAGAACTTAATGGCACTGGTGATGGTGTCCTCAAATGTTAGTCTGGAGCCCTACAATGGTTCTCAAAGTCAGAAAAGTCATAATGTTAGAAGAACGTTGTCTGTGGTATATTTTCACTGCAAAACAATAAGAAATGCCGCAATTATCACCGTACATTTTGAGAAAAGCAGCAGCAATCATTTTTGGCCACAAAAATCTTTAAAAAGTCCTACGAAATCCTGAAGGGACTGAATAAGCCTTGTGGTGAAATGTTGCTCGTCACAATTCCTCACTCCGTCTACTATCTTCTTTTTCTTAAATCTCTGATTATAGAGAAACTAGCATGCTGGTTTCAGGTACTTTCCCTTCTGACCCGATGGTGAAAATGTGACAGAAAAACAACAAACAGTTATCTTACCTTCTATATCACTGCCTTTATTGTCTTAAAAGATCTTTGTCTTTTACATGTTTGTTCACTTGTGGTATTGGAGATGAAGAAAGTCTCACTTCAACAGAACTTGAATTATGCACTGCAGTTTTAAAAGGGAGGACAACAGAGGAAATTTGTTGAGAACTTATATGAACGTAATAGTACACCTCTGCACATCACTTTGATATTTGTGAGAAGGTTTTATTGGGTCTGCTGTAATCATTCATCCATATTATTATTGGTGCTTACTGAGGCAAGTATCACTGTAATTATTGCTCATACTTTTTACCATACTTATAACCAATTTCCCCCACCATTTCTGCTAAAGACATGAATGATGCTTCAATTTGTGTGCTAAAAAGGTCTGTTTTTACTTTTCAAAGCAATATGTTTTGTGAGTTAACTTGAGCTATCAAAATGGGTGAATTCCTAATGATTGCATGTTCAGAAACTGTTTATTACTGTATATGTCTGTTTTTATATGCTTCAAGGTTCAAGGTATATTTGTCATGTCTGTTGTGTCTTAGCAACAACTGGAAGAGGAGGCAGCAAAGCCAGTTGAGCCAGAAAAGCCGGTGACTCCGCCTCCTGTGGAACACAAACATCGCAGCATCGTCCAGATCATTTATGATGAAAACCGGGTATGAACCCATTGACACCTGATGTCTTTCTCACACTCAGAAACCTAGCAGGATGTGCTCTTTACAGATCATGTTCAGTTGTGCCATCATGTCACAGAGTGCAAATAGTTTCCTGAGAGTCTTTGATCACCTCTGGGGGAAGATAATCAATGACTAATTAAACTCGGTTCATTTTATTGTTGACAGTGTGTGATGCGACTGTCTAAGAGCATATGGCTTAAAATAGTAGACAAGGCAAAGTATGAACTTTAAAGGGGACATCGGATGCCCATTTTCCACAAGTTGGTATATATCTGTATAATACTTTACAGCTAGCTATCTGCATATGTGGTTTTTGTTTGCTTGTTTTGGAAGGAAAGTTAACTGAGCACAATAACGGATGAGACTTAGGTAAAGTGGGTGAGAGAGAAAGAAGTACTGATGTCCAGATGAGGAAATTGAGGCAAAACTATAGCACCCTGGTCTGAGAACATCACTAGACTCTCTGCTTCCATCAAGAAGCAGTTGCACACACACACACACAACACATATTTGGTAGGTGCTTGCAGCTGTTACAAAAACAGATTGTAGATTTGAGTGTAAAGAATTGTGGGATTGTGTAATGGAGGCGTTTCCCAGACAGAACATTACAGCTCAGGAAATGGTGATTTTTGGCATGTTTATTTTTACTCCCTTTCACCCTGGAGGAGAACATGTTTTCCAAACAAGTGATAAATAGTTTGTCAGCTTAAACAATTTGTGTTTCTGCTGCTGAAACGCACAAAGCCTCACACATTCTGTCTGCATCAAAGCTAGAAGTCAACAAATGAGAGCACAGTTCGTTCGTTTAGTGTGGTGTTGATCTAACCACAAGGACATACATCTGTCTCTTTTACCAACATTCGGTCTCTGTCGTGCTACAGAAAAAGGCAGAAGAAGCCCATAAGATACTGGAAGGGTTGGGGCCTAAAGTGGAGCTGGTGAGTGCTTCGTGAAATGATTTTCTGATGCAATAAATTGTGTGAGTTTGCTTTTTTAGCTAATCTGCTGCCATTTCCTCTGTCTCTCCACAGCCTCTGTACAACCAGCCCTCTGATACTAAAGTCTACCATGACAACATTAAGACGTGAGTATCTGCTTTCTGCAAGCTAACAGTAAATAATTCTAAAAGTGGCTTTGACCATACATTCCTAAAGTAATCATACCGAGAGCCTAGAAAAGCGCTATATGAATGTAATGAATTATTATTATTACCTACTGTTTGTGGGTCACATTTAGAGCAGTCACATCATATTTTCACCATATGACTGTTGCTTGAAAATTAATCACATTGAAGGTATTATCATGGTATCTACAGAAATGTTGATTAAATAAATCAATAATGCATTAAGTAGCAGCCACACACTGTATTGTGGTTGTCTTTTTATGACAGGTGGCAACCAGCATTAAGGTGCAAGACTGCCACCTTCTATGTTTAATGCATCAACCAGACTGACTGTAAATGATCTCTGATATAAGTGTGTGTGATATTAACAAAAAGCACAATGTAAAAATATGATGCTTATTGTCAATGCAGTGCAATGCAAAGTCAATACACAATGCAGACTCTGAAAATGGTCTGTGTTCCCTTGGAGTTTTGAATAGAAGGCAGATTTTTTTTGTTTGGAAGCTGGTGCAATTTTTTATTTTATTTTTTCTCTTCAAAAAATCAGCATGAACCTTGAGGTGCTTGTATGTAAGCTTTAATTTCTCACCCACATCATCTTGGTTGTCAGTCACCTTCAAGCAGCCAACAGACAGTTGATGTGGTATGGTGTGTGCTGAGTCATTTAAATGAGGCAAACAGTGACTCGCCAGCTAATCATAGGTGGGTTAAAGTGAAACTACTGTGTGTATGTAGACAGGTCAACGTCGGTCAGTCTGTTTGTGTGTTGCATCCGGTCGACTCAGACAGTCTTCCACACATAGGAGGTGTGTATGTGAGGTAGAAAACCCTCAATTATCATGAATCAGAAGAAACCGTTCTATCGTAGACTACTATTCAAAAATGTTTAGGCTCAAAAGATCTGATTTTTAGTCAATTATTTTAAATTATATGAATATTAAGCAAGGATGCATCAAATTGATCAAAAGTGGCTAAAGACAATTTATAATCTTACAAAATATTTGTATTAATAAAAGTTTCTTGAGCACCAAATCATTATATTAGAATGACTTCTGAAGGATCACATGACACTGAAGACTTAAGAAATGGCTGCTGAAAACTCAGCTTTGCCATCACAGAAATAAATGACATTTCAAAATATATAAAAATAGGCAAGTTATTTTGAAATTGTACTGTTTAAAATTTTTTGTTTTTCTATATTTTTTAATAGGGCTGTGACGATAACCGCATTACCGCATAACCACGGTGTTGAAGTCATCACCATCACTGCACCTTTTTTTTTGGCTCGTGAAAGTTATATAAATGCTTATATCAAGAGCGAAAACAACAGAGAACAAAATGGCGTTGGATGAAGTAGATTATAGCCCTGCATGGGTCTCAAATATAGGCCCTAGCCAATCTTTTTTTCTGCATCTCCCAAAACAGATTATATTATACTGTTTCAGCTATTCAGTAGTTCAGTTTTGTGTGTAATGGAAAAGTGATTCTATTTCGTTTAGGTTTTTTATTAAATTAATTTAGAAAAACGTTTGGAGCATTTTATTTTTTTCGTTAAATGTAAGTTTTTGTTTTTTAAAGTAATGACCAAGCGGCCAGCGGCAGACAATGAGTTGATCATAGCCTATGTTTTGATCAATTTAGCCTTCTCAAATTATCATGACTTGCCTAAAATAGAATCTATAGATAGTTTACGCATATCACAATGTTAGTTTAAATGTTTAACCTAGATAAATGTGAGGCGCCAGGGCTATCACTTGCAATTTTTTTCCAACAGTGGAAACAACTTAAAATAGGCAGTCATTTTTGCTCATAAAGGTAAGAGTAATATGTCACTGTAAAGGTCTACTTTTGTTTGTGTACACTCACAATATCAACAAAACGTTGCTTTTATAAAATAAAGAAAACAAACACTTTTGCCATCTCTGGCTTGAACAAGAGCGCGTTAAATTACTACTTTGAAATAATTCAAATCGTAAAAAGGATCTCTTTCATTGTGTAATGCATGCATTTCTCTCTAAAGGCATATCCATCGAGGAGATGGCGAGTCATTTTTTTCATCACCATAATTGATGGATGTCTGAAATATAAAAATAAGGAAATTTAAATTTGTGTTTTATTTTAGAATTTGGTACAATTAAAAAATAAACACTAATTATATTGGCATATAATTGTATAGCTGCTTGTATGTTCAGATTTTTTTATGTTGCTCTTCTGAATACCTAGCTGCAACACAATTTTGTCTGATATGTGAATATATTTATTAGTCTGTTTTTTTTATCCATACAGCAAATGGTTTAAAAACTGCTTTTATATATAGCCTTATCTCAGTTCTGAGCACTCACATCTGCAGCACTCACATCCGTACATCTGCAGATGCCACTGTTCCTTGCGATGTTCAAGGGGCTGCTGGAAAAAAAAAAAAAACGCTTCCCACGCAGGGGAGAGGGACAGTCCATTAAACACATGGGAGGTTTATTTTGTGTGTGTGTGTGATTATTTTTAATTACCAGGATAGGTTTCAGTATGTCTACAAATAATGTTCAATAAATACACAATATTAATCCAATCTGGTACCAAAAAGAATCCGTGCAGACACTGAAGTCGCAAGGTATTTGCAGGAGGAAGCCCTTGATCTGCACTCTGATCCGCTTGCCTGGTGGTGGGATAATCGGGCTTAGAGCCCTGCACGGGCCTCAATTTAGGCCCGAGATGCTCCGGCCCTAGCCCGGCCGATGTCCTACAGCTTATACGAATTACCGTCCCGAGCCATTCAGCTCTTCTGATGGAGTTGGCAGGACTCCTATTCACCCTGCTTGTCAGTGGGCAGTGTTTGCTGCTTTTATGAGAGGGAATGTAAACACACTGGTTTTTATTGCTGCAGGAATCAGATGATGAGGAAGAAACTGATTCTGTTTTTCAAGAGGAGGAACCATGCACGCAAACAGAGGGTAAGTGTCTCTCTTTCCTGTGCTGTGTCAGTGAACACATGAGTATGAGTGCGTGTTGAGTAAGCGCTCCTCCATCAGGTGAGGTGACTGAAGTAACAGCAACTAGAAAACTTGTGGGAAAATCAAGAATGGAGTAAACAAAAAATTGCAGGTGCATTTCCACACCATTTTATGTTAATGACCTTGTAGACAATGCTTCATAAATGACATTTTTTAAAGCATACAAACACATCTGCTTATGTGCACTTTATGATCACGTTTAGTTTGTGCTTATGGTAAAGAAGTTAAGTGTATGTGTGGGGCAAATATTTATTAGGCTTTATGGAGATGTTACTTCATGACTAATTTAAAACACAAATAAGGAGATCCATGTTGATCTCTATAGCTTATTGGACATGCCCTCATTTGCATTTCAGTCCATTTTTTTCTTGTGATTTGTCATTTGTGTCTGGATTTACATTGCCAGAAGAGGTTAGAGGTTGTTTTCATGTCTCTTTATAACCGTTGTGATACCTCTAAATCTGTGGCCTAACTACATGTGGCACAGTGAAGAAGAAAAAAATACTTCATGTTATGTGGCATCGTGCTCTGTAGAAATTCTGCTCCACGTAACTGTATATGAAATATTATGTCTTCTGCATTGCTGTTATCATGTCCTCTTATCTTTTTTTGTGGACTTAAAAAAAGTCTTGTCACTAAAAGTGTTGTCAGCACTGTGTTGTGCTGTTTAGGGACCTGTTATAGATCGCCCATGGTTATGAAGATTGGCCTGTTCCCTCTGAGTGTGTCTTTCTTTCTTTCTTTTCCTTTTGTGGTTCAAGACTATTGAATGGTTGATGTTTTCTTTAACTGCTGTGCTAAAAATAACCTTCTTAAGCTGCAAGGAAGCATAATGATTTATATATATATAAATATATATATAGGTTTGTTCTCAGGAAGTTATGGTTCAGTGCAATTGCTTGTTAGTAGACCGGGTCGGTCAGACCCTCTGGACCAAGAACAGTCAGACTGGTGACATGGCCAAAAGCCAAGAGGAAGGTTAACTGTTCAGAGAGAGGAAAAACAAGTTGTTTTTTGTTTTGTGTGTACTGTGGTACAGACACAAGTGCACTTGTTTCTCTTTGCAGGTCTTTATTGAGGCTCCGCTTGTTGAACCTCTTTGTTCTTGTTCATTCGCTGTTTCTGGCTCACTGTATCTTCTTCGTCTGCCTCTTTCTGTCTGTCTTTCAGGTTTATATGTCACACTGAGACCTTTATCAAACAGATAAATTTGCAAATAGGAGTTCATTTAAATAGTTCTAGTCATACCATCAGTAAAATTCATGCTTTGGTCAGTATTATTTTTAGTTTTCTTTTTTTTTTTTTTTTTTTGCTTTTGGACGCCATTAAAAAAAACATTAAGTGAATATAATTTTTGTTTACTTGGATAATAACTCATAATCACTGTCAAATACTGATTTAGTTTTACTTTGCTAAAATGTTTTCTGCACGGGCCTTAGGAACAGAAAATTTGCCAGAGGTATGATGAGCTGATGACGGAGTGGGAGAAAAAAGTCGAGCGAATGGAAAACAACCCACGCCGTAAAGCCAAGGAAACCCGCACACGTGAATACTACGAGAGGCAGTTTCCTGAGATCCGCAAACAGCGGGAGCAACAAGAACGCTTCCAGAGGTCAGTCAGGCTCCTCAGTTTCTATGATGACCCAATGAACGCTCTGTCATACACATTTAACACTATTGCGTTTCCCTGACACAGATGTGATGTAACATCTTGTGTAAACACTTGAGGCACTGTGTTCTGTTCTGACTCAGCAGTTGGCCAATCAGCATTGAGGATCGCGTGGGTGCTAAGGTCAGAGGTCAATCTGTGACAGTTCCTGGTACAGAGGTTACAGGGCTTCCCTGAATTACAGGGAACTCTTTCTGGAACAGCACTAAAGCAGAACAGAAGAACATCGCATACCGCTGACATTGATTAACCAGAAACACAGACGCTGTTGTTTTTGCTGATAAAACAAAATCTTATCAAGCAAAGTAGTCTGTTTATAGATACAGAAATATTTATTGCACAAGATTTTGCCAGTGTTGCTTTCCGCCTTAGACTTCACCTAAACATAAGATGAAAACTGAAGAACTGAACTGCTCCGACTGATCCAGTCAGTGAGAGAGTGAGGCTAATTAAAAATAAATCAGATCAAGATTGATAAATGGTAATCTTCTCTGTACGCCTTAAATATACATCGATTCTTATTAAATCCACAAATGTTGTCAATTTGTATTTTTCTTTTATTGTTTGATTTACATTAAGGACACAGCCAGCAGCAGGTATATTAAGCTGGTGTCACTTTAAGACCGAATACATGGACTAAAATATACTGATACACATCCGGATTACTGTGAATGTGAACTGTTGGCAAAATCATTCAGAATGCGTGCGGGCTAATTTTGAGCTACAGACAAAAAAAGTGAAAAGTGTCGATTTTCAGGTTTTCGCAAAAATGTATTCATTAAGGCCTCGTCTAGCGATCCTAATGGTCCAAATAGTAATTAAACCTCTAAAATGATCTTTATTTGTACGTTTTCTGAGAGGAGAACCTTTGTCTCTGCTGGCTTCTCGTGCTGCCGCTGACTGAAATATTAATCACGCACATAAAGGCGCTTCCACCAGCCCACAATCCCGTACACACAGAATTACAGTATTTAAGTAGACTATTCAATCAGATGTAATCTGTTATGTTTTAAGTAAAGGTTTGGGGAACTGTTGGGGAAAAACATCTGATGTGTAACATTTTATATTAGATCCGAACAGTACAGTAAAATGCACATTTGAAAGCCATTAGCAGAAGTCAAATGTCATAAATCATTTGGTTATAGCCATTGTTTATAAAACGGATTCAGTTTTGAAAAATAATTTTCCTTCTCAAACCCTCTGCGTGACCATCTCAGGCCTTCTTGTTGGTTCTGGCAATTCATTCTTTTCCCCCTAATTGGTTTTTCTTGTTCACCTCATAAACGTTGCAGGACTCACGTCTGTAGTTCTGTTCCTTCAGATCAAACCATCCAACTTGAATAGTGAGCACTATTTGTCAGTCGTTTGTTTAGACAAGCCAGAGTATGTAGCTATTGTTGCTGGAAGATTCTCTAAACCAAAGAACTTCAGAGCTCCAGTGCTCATGAATAGACCCGGAGGAATCTTGCCAATAGCTGTAACCACTGCTTCAAAGGCTTTTTGTGGGAGAAGAAACAGGGTGGGACTCTGGTCTAGTAGCTTGCTTGGGAAAGCGCTGTTACATGGTACGGAGACAACAAAGCCAGGAACAGACAAACTCTCTAACCTTGCTTCATCGTTCTTGTCTTTAGGGTGGGCCAGAGGGGGACAGGTCTGTCTGCCACCATCGCAAGAAGTGAACACGAGATATCTGAGATCATTGATGGCCTCTCGGAGCAGGAGGTAAACCACTGATTAATATATCTAAATCTGATCAATAAAGAAAAAGTCTACCCCAGGTACAGACAAGGTAATAGCCAGCAGATTTGTAGAGCTTCACTAGGGTAGCACCCTGGCCGTCTCCCGTACATCAGACTTTATTATTTCCTGTGAGCCATTGCAGTCATTTTATCATCTCACAACCAGATTATGCAGCATTAAATCTGATGTACTTTACAGCTTATTTTAAATAAGAATCACCCACTTAGACATGAGAGAGGGAATGAGGGAATGGAGTCCAACCAAACTTTTTGCTTTTGTTTAATGTCAGGCCTACCTGAAAGAGACACTTAAAACAATCATCCAAACAATACTGAATAACTAGCAGTAATATACATAGATTTGTGATCATAACTGATATTAGTCCGAAAAATAAGTACTGATTATTTTACAGACAAGAAAACGACACAGGTAATACAATTCTGATTGAGGATTTTAGTTTAATATCATTACTGCATTTACTGTTTTCAAGCTTGCTTCCGAATCTAGCCGTTCTATAATATCACTAATATTGTTGGCTATTTGAAAAACTGCTTTTTCTTGCCTTTTGTAAGTTGCTTTGGATAAAAGCATCTGCTAAAAGTGTAAATGAAAAACTATAAAAGATTTGATGCCATTTACTTGGCAAATCCTTTGAAAAAGTGCAGTTTTGTTTCCTAGAGGCCTGATAAAAAAATGGTTCCTAGTCCTGGAAGTTGTGGTGCAACAGAGTAATCTTATTGGAGCTTTGTGATTTATTCGTAAGTTGCAAGTTTGCATGCAGTATGCATCGGACGGGCAGTGAATGGACTGTGGGTGTTCTGTGGGAGACTGAGACTAGAGTAATATAAACTAGCACTGCAGAAGCATCCTGGACACCTTTTTGTCTCTTGTAGAACAATGAGAAACAGATGAGGCAGTTGTCTGTCATTCCTCCCATGATGTACGATTCTGAACAGCGGAGAGTGAAGTTTATCAACATGAACGGTCTGATGGACGACCCAATGAAGGTCTACAAATCCCGCCAGTTTATGAATGTCTGGACCGAACACGAGAAGGAGATCTTCAAGGAGAAGTGAGTAGCAGTGGCTTTTTTTTGGCATGTTAAGTGAATGAGTGTGAATGTGCTGCAGTTTTTTCTCACCTTTGTCTCTCCTGTGACCATAGGTTTGTGCAGCATCCAAAAAACTTTGGGTTCATTGCTTCATTTCTGGAGAGAAAGGTGGGTTTTCGGTTTTGTGACTTTGAGTATGATGGACTGCTGTCACACCCAGGATGTCCCTGGATGTTCATCAGTGGATGTTTGAACTGAAGGGCTGTAAACGCTTTACTGACTCAGATCACACCTCCACACCCAGTGCATTATGGTATTTTCTTTTCAAATTCAAGCCCAAGTGATACAGCTGTATTTGTTTTCTCTCTCTGCAGTGTGTGTCTGATTGTGTGCTGTACTATTATTTGACCAAGAAGAGTCAGAACTATAAAACTCTTGTCAGACGGAATTTTGGGAATCGGCGACGAAGGAATCAGGTATTTAAAAAAAGAAATGATCTTGACTTGTGCACTTTTCACCTCGTCTAAGCATAGATATGACAAAGTTTGTTATCCAATTGTTCTTTGGATAAAGAAAGTTTGTGTACAGTACACATACTATAAACTGCAGGAATTTTTAAGAAGAAATGTGAAAGCTATTAAATATAGACTTTGTTTTTAAGCAGCACTAGGATTTTGGAGAATTTGTTTCTGATTATTGTGGTCCCAAAATGATTGCATTTGCATTGACTTTTCTCAGACATTGTTTGCGTAATAGTTTGTGTTATCGTGCAGTGGATATCCAATAATAATTATGCAATTAAATATTATGTCGATGTTTTTGTACTTGCACTGCTGATCAGAAGTTTCTGTTGAACTTGATATTCATCAAAAAAAGCCTGAACAAAATGTATGAAAATGACACATAAATGTAAGAAATGTTTCTTAAGCACCAAACTGAAGGAGTAATGGCTGACGAAAATGCAGTATTGCGTCATAAGAATAAAAAAAAAGAAAAGATAACTTTTTTTATATATATATATATGCTCCATTTGAAAGCAGGTGAAAGCACACACATGACAATCACGTGATTAATCGTGCAGCCCTAATCATAAGAGACTTCCTTCAAAAAAATTTAACATTCATAAAACATTTCAGTTTTACGACCCCAAACTTTTGAACTGTACAAAGTAAGCACTAAATGACAGTACTGAATGCATATTGTCAATATTAACAGCTACATACTGTAAATTTGCAACTGACATGTTTCAAGACTGGCATTCATTGCAAGACAGAATTTTAAGTCAGAATTTTCTTTTTTTGGAAATATACTTAAAAATTGCAAGCTATTGTGTTGGGATAAGTTGAATTTGCATTCATTCTTGTGATTGCAAACAAGCAGAAGGACTGTTTAAGTGCTCAAGAAGCCCCCTAGTGTTGGGTATGCACTGTTTCAACAGCTCAGTCTGAGAAAGTGTGTGCTTTTAAATGACTCTGTGTTTTGACTTTTTTTTATGAGGGGGGTGTGTTTGAATCATGCTTAATGTGAGGTTGTGCTTTTTCTTTTTTATGAGAGGGTGTGTTTTGTGGTTGCTTTTGTAAGCTGTTGACGATGTCTTATAAGAACTGTGTGTGCGCCGGTTATCAGGCAAAAATGCATCTGTGCTTTGAGAGTCTCTCTCTCTTGCTCTCTCTGATTTATGGAGGGCTGCACAGCTTTCCAGGAATCTGTTTTATCTGTTTGGCACAGCCGAGAGGCTCCATGCTGTTGTCAGGGACCACAGAGGGAAAAGAAGCGAACATGAGAGTTTTGAACTCCAACTTTAAAGCGGTTGGAGCATAGTATCTGAGGCTCCTTATTTTCACATGCCTACTTAGTCAGACAGTGTTTTAATCTGGCTATGACACCCAAACAAGGTGATTATCTGATGGATAGATGATTTCAAGTAAAAATTGAAACCCCATTTATTTTCTCTGTCATTCTAGACAGTGCACAGCTTGACCTTCAGCTTCCATGTCCTAGTCAAAAAGTTTGTATTTGTCATGGAAGTCAAATGCATTGCTAATGCAATGTATCATTTTAACTTTTAAGACAACAAAAAAATTGAAATTGTGTTTTGGTTCTGAATATTTCATTCAACTGTAATGGTGAAATTGCATATAAATATATTTCATATATAAACGCAACATATGTTTATATATATACAGGCATTATATATACATAATGAATATACACAGTACACACATGCATTCTGTGTAAACAAAAACTTTTATTTTGGATGCAATTAATCTTGATTAATCATTTGACAGCACCAAAATAAACTCAATATTAGCATTTTAAGTCATTAAAAATAAATAATCAATAGTCTGCTTTGAACTTGAATTTTGGTTTGTACCTACCTGGACTTGACAAAACACATTCAAGTGAAAGTAAAGGGACAGTTCAACCAGAAGTGTAACCTCTGTTATCATTTACTCACTTTTATGTAATTTCAAACCTGCATGACTTTCTTTTTTCTGTGAATCAAAAAAAAAAAAAGCTGTTTTATAATAACATTCTTCAAAATATCATTGTTTGTGTTCCACAGAACATACAGGTTTGGAACCACATCAGAGTGCAAACATTTTGGGTAAACTTTCCCTTGAATAAAGATTCAAGGATTGAGAGATGTGAGAACTAAACTTGTGGAACTAAAAAGTTTTGTTTATAATTTTTTTAACAACAACTGGTTTGAACGACAAACTGCAAGCTATCATTTCATTACTCAGTAAAATAAAGTAATGTTCATTATTTTAAGGATGCATTGATACCACAAGAAGATTGCTCTTGTAGTCTTATTACGCACTTGTGTTTTCTTGGTATTCTGCTTTTGCAATGGGTGAAATACTATAGACACTAGGATTGTGGTATTGCAGTTAGATCATCTAGTTTAATGAACAATATCCCATAAATCATTTATCCCCTTAAGCCCCCACTTCCCATTAAATCCTCTCTATCCTGGCCTGTTTTCATGGGGGTGCTTTAAAACTTTATTTTCCACATAAAGTTTGACATGCTAGCATCCTTTACCATGAAAATGTTTTTTAAGAAACTAAATAAACCAAATCGCATATCTTTTTCTGACAAAAAATATTGGATTATGAGTAAATGTGTTTAACATTTGGCAAATGCCAGAAAAACTAAGTTAACAAGCGCTGCTTGATGGTCATATGATATATCTTGGATATTATCATACATATGAGATGAGCATCTACACGGCTGGTCTAACTCGATTAGCCCCTCTGTCGCCTGTGTGTGTGTGTGTGAGCAGCTGCTGTACAGAATCGGCATTAATAACAGTTATGCTTCAATCTAAACAGTGCACACAGCGCTGGATAAGAGTGTGTGTAACAGAGGACTTCTGTGAGCACCGCTGCCATGCAGATCACAAGCTGAAGCTACCGCTCATTGAAAGCATGTGTCTTTGAGTCAGGAGTTGAGCTGCAGTAATGAGGAGATGATCTGATCTGTTCCACACACACACACACACACACACACACTCACGCTGCCTGACCCTTCAGCCCCTAGTAGCCCCTGGCGCTTTCAGCAAGCAGGCGTATACGCAGCTGTTTTTGTTTGCATATGTGACCATAACTGTTTCCTGGTGTCTCTTTAGCTACCTGGATATATACAGTGCAGTCCTGGTTTTCTTTATCACCTGCTGTGACTCTTATGTTCACGTAATGATTAAAAAGAGAGGGCAAGCAGGTTCAGTTTTTATCTTATCTTTAAAGTGCTCTGTGTGTGTGTGTGTGTGTGTGTGCGCAGTATAGTCTGTTAACCGAACTTGCCTGTGTGTGGGTGGAGTGTATAACCCTGCCCCACATTAGAGACCCATAAAAGTGTTTGTGTCAGTCGAGTTCAGCTCACGTGGAGTACTGAACACTGTTCCAAACAAACTTCTGCTCGAGCTTTCTGTTCCCAGAGTCCCCCGAGAATGTTTTAGAGAAAGCGAGCGAAAGAACAAGCCAGAAAAATATGCATAAACGAGAAGAACACATTTTTGTTCCTTTTTTTCCATCTTAAACTGGCAGCCCATGTGTTCTGCCGTCCCTCTAGAGCTTTTTCGGAGAAAGAGGGAGGGTTGGAGAATGTGTGTACGCGAGACACCCCTCCTTAGCTGCGCAGTGGTATGCGCCATTTGTACCGACACCAGTGAGAAAGTTGTGGAGCAGCTTGCTGTGCCAATCAAAATCCTGACGGGGCTGGGTTAAGATCGGTCAGTCTCCTCTCCCCTCCACCCTGCGGGGATTACCTGGGTTGACCCTAGCACCCAGATTAGCTAGCGCTCGCACTCGTTTGTGTGTGTGAGTGAGATGGATATGCCACCGCTTCTTTAGCAGGCTCAAACAACCCCGTGGCACGCTTTCTCAGAATATGCGCCATTGATCTGCGAGCTGGGTCCCGGATCTGAGGATCTGTTCCAGGGCAACGCCGCTGTCAGGCAGCCCGAGGCGCACTCTCCTGCTCAGCCTGTTCCTGTCACTAACTCTGGCCTCGGCGCCACTGCATTCTGGGATATATAATGGCATAAAGAAAGGACACTCATAAGGGGCAGATAAACCTAGATGAAGGTACTGTATGAATGAGTGAATGTGGAGTAGTTTTTGTGTGCTTATGGAGGCTGTTTGTAGAGATTTGTAGAGCTACATTCTTGTTTTTGGTTAGAGATGCAAACCATGGGTAAGGTTTGTTTGCTTGCTAGGGTTTGTTTATTTATTCTATATAAAAGAACATTTATGTATTTTGTTTTTGGTTAATAGTATTGTTTTTGTTATTATTATTATTTTAGTTTTTTTAGGAATATAGGTTTAACTGTTATTATTATTATTATTTAAACTAATAACCATTATCAGTTACTGTCATCTTACCTATAGTAGCATACCATGTACGTAAGATGTGTGCGGCGGTGATTAGCTTGGATGTGCTATTGACTTGGTGACATCTACAGGATGGGAGGTGTGCTGCTAACAAATTTGAGCAAATTTTCATGCAGCTATTGAAAACAAAATAAAAGCATAGATTAAAAGGAAGATCGATTTTATGAATCAAACCTAATCAAAATATATATTTTAATTTTTTATTTTTTTCCCCCAACCTGCTAGAGTTGTTGATGCTCAGTTTTGGTTGCCTGGTCTCCTCTCTCTCCTTTTCTTGATTGGTTTATCTGAGCTACAGCAGGAGCTTGTGACCGTCTTTCGTGTGACTTCACCTGATTAAGAAATTCAAGATAATATTTTTACTGAACTGTCCTTGTATTAGATTTGCATCTTTCACTGCACATGTTAATTCAGAGTAATTTATAATGCAATCAGCCCCTTTTCCACTCTTCACATTTGTCACCATATAGTAAGTCACTTTTGTTGGGAATTGAAAAACTTAGAATGTTTTGATCATATCACATTTTGTGAAATGATCAAATGCAGAATTTTGCAGTAATTATTTGTAGTGCAGTTTGTCGTAACCACTGCTTACCCCCAGATACAAAATAAAGTGTGTCCAAAGGTTCACCGAAAACTGTGAAGCTAAAGTTTTCAATAAAAGATAAGGTGACATTAGAATATTGTATATATTCTATATATTCTATATATATATATATATATATATATATATATATATATATATATATATATATATATATATATATATATATATATATATTCTATATATATAGAATAATTTTCAATTCTTACTATCTTAGTAATCTCTCTCTTGAAAAGATTTATCCTGCTTAAAAAAAAAAAAATCCTGTTTGTTAATAAAGCTTGTGAAAACAATATTTGCATTCATGCAGACTTTAATAAGATGTTGTACGTGCTAAGTGTGCAAGTGTTGTTAATAACTGCTTATAAAAACCCTGGTGCATGTTGCGTGTTCCTTCAGATTCAGGATATCCTGCATTCTGTTCTTTTCCATTGTGCTTCAGCTGTTTTTGAAAACAAGGGGTCTGTAAGAAAATGTCCCTATGAACCCTAAACCAGCCTAATTACATTCTTCCTAAAGACCGATTTGTTGACTGGCAATACTGGCTTTTTTTTTGGGATCGGGGTATCAGTGAGACGAGACCGAGCCAAATGCGACATAGTGTGTATACTATTGTGTCATTATTATTAAGCCCCACGAAAGCCACAAACATTTAGAAAGCACATTAACATTTTTGTGCACTATATTTTAAGTGTTCTGAAGCCATTTCACAGTTTAATGTGTTCAGGTGAATATTTAAGTCAAATTCTTTGTAAACTGTTTTGCTGCTATTATTTTAAGAGCTGCCGCTGCTGAACATGACACAGCACACGCTGGCATTTTTGTGCGTGCGATTGAAGAGCACATGCAAGAGCACAGTATATCAGCTGACAGAACAGGAAGATTCATTTTTACTGACATATGACCTGATAACATCTCATCTGACCACAGTTTACTGATGTTCTACTGAAGCTGTACCGTTTCCATCCTCGCTTGACTCCTGAAACCTAAATTTCAGTTTAATTTCAGTTAAATCTTTTTTTTTTTTAAATAACAACATTGCTTTGTTTTTAAGTTTATAATGTAAATCAAAAATCCCATATAAGCTGTCCAAAAAAAACTGACTTCACCTGTAAAGAAAGTCTTTAGATGGAAAGTAAAGTCATTGTAAACTGAGCTCTGAATGGCAGAAATGGGCTTTTATTGTGATCCATGTGTCAGTTTGTCGATGTGCTATAACTGGAAGAGAGCACTGGAACAAGCACATCCTCCTCCTGCCCTTCAGCCTAGAGAATGAGTGATTGATCTTGTGTCCGCTCCATGCTTGCTATATGTCTTTCATGTGTTGGCCTCTTTCTCTGTCATTTTTATTTTTGTTTTGACCTGAATTATCTCCGTTTCGCTTCCTTCCCCCCCTTATTTGTTCTACGTCTCTGTGGCAGAGGTTCTGACTTTCTTTTTTTTTTGGTCCCATCTGGCAGCTGCACAGCTTGTTTGTGTTGGCTGAGCCGGGCTTGTTCCAGTGCTTTGCTTCTCTTTCGTGGAACAGACCGAGCAGGAGGAGGGGCTTCAGTTCCTCTGTCCGCGCCAGCAACCATGATAAAGAACTTTGGGCCATTAGCACACTGGATCCCTCATCAAAGACTGTCTCCACCAACTGCAGTCCTGCACTCAGACCAGTGCTTCTCAACCCGCGGCCCCTGAAATATTCATATGCAGCCCTTCATACTGAAAACAATTTAAAATATATTATAATTGTTTTATAATTCATTTAAGATTTTACATTAATTGAAAATGTACTAAACAAATATAAGCTATGATGTTTTATGTAAAATAATTTTGTATTTAATGTATTATTTTCAGACATGAGCAGACCTGTACTCACGTCCTTAACGTTAAGCATTTAACGAACACTTACAAGTGTGCACTTTAGCAGAATTCAATTCAAATAGTCATCAGCACACATTAGTTTGTAAAAATTGAGCATCAGAATGGAAAAGTGTGTTGGAGAAAAACTAAACATAGAAAACACCAAATTCGCAACTTCATAGTGTTGTTACTACTTTTGAGCTGAATTTCACAAAATTGGTCCGCTCATAACAGCATCAGGTTGTTTTAATAATAGTGAGTAAAATTATTTACATTTTCTCTTCATCGTCTGACTGTCAGCCTGCATATGAAATGCCGCTCTAGACGCTGGCTATGTTCACATTAAAAACCTGAATATTTAGTATTTAGACGATGCTTTGTTTATATTGTTTTTATGAGTAACCTGCATTTGTGTGAATGTACATCAGTGTGTTAATAACAAGATCTCATGTTTGGAAGGCCGTCAAGTAAACTTAAATTGCAAACTTAATTTCCTAATACTTCTCTATTGATTTTTTTGTAAAGCTTAGATGGTTTTGAAAGTTTAAATGGAAGTGAAACGTCAAGTTAAATCAGATTTGCTTTTTTTTTTTAAGTTAAACGTTTCTGCACTGACTATGCTGGCCTTCAGATATTTTAAAGTACAGTATCAACTTTATTGATGCTGTATAATGTTATTTGCACATGATGGATAAATAAGGTTCAATAACATAATATTCTTTGTCAAATTAATTTATTTAAATTACATGAAAAATGAAATTCAAACTGTGACTTAAAAACATCTGTAATGAAAATGTTTTTAATTCTACAGGTCTGTGGTACGTTTGTTTATGCTTGTTCATGAACATTGGAGAAAGATAGATTTTACTCCTGAATTCTGCTGCTATGAGAGACAACTCTTTAAACTTACACTAACAGCATAAAACATTGGGCTCATTGTGTTTTGTGTGTGTAGATGCTGTTTCCACCTACAGGAGTTTGTTCTGATTGGCCAGTACTTGCTCTGTTTAGCTTTTCACTCACTTCTCACTTGTTCATCTGCCTCTTCTCTCTTCATATATTTCCACCACTTCTTAGTCCTTTCTTTCTGTGCTTATCATCACGCTGCACAGTAATTCTGATTTCATATACATATTTGTTTTTTACATTTCGGTTTTCAGAACATATAAAAAAAAAAAAAGTAGAATTGCAATGCTTTTACTTTCCTTGTTAGGAAAGTAGGCCTGAAGGGATGTGATGATCGAATGTGTGTGAAATGTTGTTTTTGATCGTTTTTCATGGAAAAAAAGTGAGGAAGAGACGGAGATAGATCATCAGTAACCAGACAGGAATTTTGTCTGATTCAGTCCAGAGCAGGAACGATTTGGAGCATGCTTTTCGGTTTGCCGTCTGGCTTTAAACTGAAGTGAGATTCGTTTTGTGGGCTCTGTCACAGTAGCAAACAATGAAATGTAGAAAACTCGGGTCCTCCCAAAAGTTGGACAAAGTTTCCAAACTAAGCAAATGGCAGTCTGACTATAGTCAAGAAAGAATTCTTCTAAAATGATCTGCACAAATTTTTGTGTGCCATTATATATATTTCCAGTTTATTTCACATCAAAAAAAAAAAACATTGTTGGGTAAGTTACTTTTTTTAAAAAGTAATTAATTACTATTACTAATTACGTCATCAATTTTGTATTTGAAATTACTAATTACTCTCTCAAAAGTAACTTAATTATTCAAATCGCTAATTAGGCTACATCTTAAAATCCCTATAAACCTTAATAGAAATTAAACTTCTTTCAATTTGAGTTAAACATATACTAGTTTAGCCTTTTAGCTTTAAAACAACTGTTATACTTAAACATTTTTATAAAAAATTAACCTTGTTTGGTTAACAAATAGAAATACTCTGAATAACAACATATCTGAATAACAAAAAAGCTTAAGAAAAGTTAAACAATACATTTCAGTTTGGCAAGAAAAGCCCACCTAGTAAAAGCCGTATGGGTGTATGTAAAAACACTTTAACTAATAAATTAATAAATGGCCATTTCATTCATAAGATCAAAAGAATCGTGTGTGATTTGTTATAAAGCAGCAGCGCTGTACAAAAACGTCTGTCTCTGGCTCAGTGCCAGACAAAGCGTGAGCGCAGATTTGAATTCAGCTGATGCTTTGCCGCACTGAACGATCGAATCACACCGGTGTGATTGTATCAAATATAAAAAATATTATTCTGCTATTTTTGTCTCTTTGGAATGTGCGTTTAAAATATAATTGGGTCAGAAATCTGAGGGGGAACGTGCCCCCTCTGACACTATTTGAGGTGAACTGTTGATTATACCAGTGATGGCTACCTGGTCACAAGTCTGTGCTCTTGTTAAATTCAGCTGTCTACGTGCTGCTTTCATTGTGGTTCTTTTCCTTTTAAAGCAGATAACACGACCGTCACAGGAAGACAAGACAGACGACAAGAACGAAGAGGACAAAGCGGAGAAATCGGAGAAGAAAGAGGACGAGGAGAAGAAGGAAGAGGAGGAGAAAGATGAAAAAGAGGACTCTAAGTAAGTCCCAGGTTTTTGTCTTTGTTTTCCTACCGTTTTCATTAGATAGTTGTGATGAACTGGCCTCAACTCCCCATTTTGCTCCAATCCCACCGTGAAATCTTAAAGGGCACATGCACACTGAAAATGTAAGTGACAACAGCACATCTATTGTTATGTTGATACAGACTATAAGATTAAATCTTGAAATTGCAATGTTCTCCAAAACCACCCATATAATGGATAGATTGCTCTCTTATTAAGTGTGCAGTGGTTAAAGTAGGTGAGATGATCTGTTTTCTGTGAGGTGAGCCTCATTGTAACAGGGGCTTAAGATTAACCTCATTAACTCATTTGGTTTGGAGGAGACTGCATGTTTACTCGGGACCTGTCATGTCACTACCAAGAATTGTTGAATTAATGAATTAATTATGAAAAAATTGGATTTTTGAATTTTCTGTGAACACAAAAAACCATACAGAAGTGGTTTTAAGATCTGTGAGAGCTCATGTTATGGAAGCTCTGTGATAAACTCTAAAAGACCTAATACATCAGCAGGGGAGAAACTCGCACAGGATCTGCATTCGTAACTCTGTGTTCTACTCGCTCTGACCATCTGAATAGATGTTTGAATTGAGTTCAGTGCGGAGGAGAGCCTTAATTCCTCACCTTTGCCTCCGCAGGGACATCAGTAAAGATAAAGAGAAGTGTGAGGGAGAGGAGGAAGAGGGTAAGGAGCAAAGCACGGCACGCGGCCGAAAGACCGCCAACAGCCAGGGACGCCGTAAGGGCCGCATCACCACCCGCTCCATGGCCAATAATGAAGCTGCATCTGTGGTGGCAGAGGAAACACCTCCACAACCACCTGAACCAGGTAACATTTGTTGAGCGTGTGTTTTTTTTTTTTTTTTTTGACGTGCAAGCTTAAAGATTTAGCTTGCATTTAATAATTTTGCTATTCATTTTACATAAGCTGTTTACATTTACATTACAATTACATTTACATCAGCATTTTACATCAGCAGTTGTGATGCTTAATATGTGTGTAAATCCCATTTTATCTGGATTATTTGATGAATAGAAATTAAATGAAAATGTAAAAAAAAAAAAAAAAAAAAGCAATTTTAAATAACACTTCAGTATAGGGGACCAATGCTCACTATGAAGTAGTTAGTTATCAGCATTAACATTGGCTGTTTATTAGTACTTCTAAAGCACATGTTTTGCATGACCATATTCTACATCCATAATCCTACCCAATACCTAAACGTAAGAATGACCTTACTAATACTATTAATAAGTAGCAAATCGTGAGTTTATTGAGGAAAAAGTAAATAGTTAATGCTTTGTTAGTAGCGAGAATTGGACCTTAAAATAAAGTGAGACCAAATCTTAAAATTATAAAGGTCTATACTGTCACTTTTGAGCAATATTTGCTAATCAAAAACCTAATAAATTGTTCTGTTAAATGATTTTATGAAAGAAAAGAAAGACAAAAAAATTCTAAAAGAAAATGAACACATAAATATGAATTATAAATAAAAATTTAAGGGCAAACAAAACAAATATGGGGCCAGTAAAATTGTAAGTAAACATGAGTTTCTGAGAACTAGCTGGAAAAAACATAAGTAAAAAGTTTTGTTTTTAATCTTACATTGTTGTATGAATTTAACTCATTTTTATTAAGTAAAACAGTTTCACAAACTGAAATGTAAAACATAACAACAGGGGACCAACTTTTTTTTTTTCTTTTGTTTCTTTTTTCATGATTAGTCCGAACAAACTGATTTGCTTATAATGCATCCAACTTCCCAATAATAGGGCACGTACACATACACACAAATGAGGCCAAGTCATTGTGGTTTATTCTGTGTGTTACTTAGTTCTGCCGGAGCCCACACCCTCCTCTAAACCCGAGCCGGTGCAGAAACCAACACGAGAGCCTGCAAAACCCTCACCTGCAGCCAGCACAGAGACACGAGGTAAGCACCGCCTTCTTCCCCACATACTTTCCCTCTCTTTCTATTCAAGTAGCTTTTCACATTAACCCACTCCCTCACGGTCACCTCTCAGAAAGGTGCATCTGTGCCATGATGTCTGTCTGTCTGCTGATCATGTGGTCAGTCTGTGAGCCGTTCCTCCGTGACCTCATTACAAAGCCTGAATGTCACCTAGTTTGCTGCTTTCTCTGGCCGCAATGTGGTCTACGTGTGCACTAGTGGTGTTTGATTCAAATGTTATCGTGATCGCAGGGCTGCAGTACAGAAACACTGAGGATTTGATCCCCGAGGCTGACAAATCACCAATACTTCTCTTCTGTTCTTTCACTGTTATGACATCTAGACTGTTTCTCTTCATTTTACTGTTTATTCCCTTTGCACTCTTTTGTTTCCTCGTTTCGCTGCTGCTCTTTTGCTCCGTCTCTCTCTCGCGCGCACTTTTCTGTGAGATTGTTTGTCCCTCTCTTCTTTCTGCCACCCAACGCCAGACTCAAGGTCTCTGAGTTTGTGTTGCCGTGGTGACAGCGGGTGGAGGGATCGCCATGGAGACAATAATGAGAGGCAGGTAAACGCGGCGAGTCTCAGGAGGAGTTTGATTAGAGCGAAAAGAGGAATGAAAGAACGGCCTGTTTGTTTCATTTAGCTTTCGGTGCCACTTTAAAATGAATTAAGAGACCTCATTGTTCTGTAAACGGTGTTCGTTACGTTTACCCCTGAACGCGTCAGCGTCCTGGTGAGCGGTTGTAGCTGATTAGCACGCTGTACCTTGAAGTTTAGTCACCAGGTGTGTTTCTGGTAACTAAACTTTAGACTCAGACTCAGAGGCTGACCTTCGTCCTCTGTATTATGATCTGATGGACCAGTAAAGCTGTTTAAAGGGTTAGTTCAACCCAAAATGGAAATTCTGTGAGTAATTTCTCACCCAAATGCTGTTCCAAACCTGTAAGAAATTTATTAATCTTCAGAAGACAAATTAAGATATTCTTGATTAAATCCGAGAGTTTTCTGACCCTGAATAGACAGCTACGCAGCTGACACATTCAAGGCCCAAAAAGGTATTAAAGACATCATTAAAGTAGTCAGTGTGACTAGTGTTTCAGCTTTAATTTTATGAAGCTGTGAGAAATTCGTGCACAAAGAAAACAATATTAAGGAGTTTATTCAACAGTTTTTCTCCTCCTGTGCTTGAATTCCTCTGCTTGTAAACAAGGCGCAGTGTATGCTGCTTCCACATCAGCAGCAGCATGCACATGTGTCGTGGTATTCTCAGTAATGGCGGAGGATGGGATGAGGAGGACAAGAATTGTTGAATAAAGTTATTTTTGTTTTCTTTGTGCACAAAAAGTATTGTCGTAGCTTCTTGAAATTATGGTTGGACCACTGATTAATGATGACCTTAAGTTTCTGAGCCCTGTACGTGTCAGTTGCATTGCTGTTTATGGAGGGTCAGAAAGCTCTCGGATTTCATCAAAAGTATTTTTATTTGTGTTCTGAAGACGAACCGATCTCTTAAGGGTTTCAATGACATGCAGGGTAATTAATGACAGAAATTCCATTTTTGTTTGAACTTTTTCCTTTAAACCTCAAGCCCTCATTGGCCCAGATATTATTTTCGCTTTGCCTGAAAAGTCTAGTCTGTGCTTGATTTTTTTTTTTTTCTTATCATTCTGTGCTCAATAGCCATAATGCACCAATTCCATGTCTAAACCACCATCAACATGATAAAACCGTGGACTACAAGCATATGCATGTAACACACACACACGTGTTCAGGGGTCATGGGGCAACGCAAACAGTGTCTAGTGGGTCACCAAAGAGACGTTTATTTGAAGAGTTTTAGCAGAGACTCGCCGCACAAGTCATCCAAACACTGCGGGGACACACACGCACTCTCACATAAATGTCAGAGGTTCACACTGTGCTAAATCTGTCTTAGTGTTTAGTCAATTTCAAGGAGAACCTCGGGATGGGCGGGAGAGGAGAGCACAGGCTGTCTTTCTCTACCATGCTGTCTTTCTCTCGGTCTCTGTCTTTCTCTCTCTCTCTCTCTCACTCTCACTCTTGCTGTAGTTTGAGTGGAAATTATGTAGGGAGGGGTTGTTGCGCTGCTCGCTTCAGTTTGGCTACTGTTATAAGACAGACTGCCTAATGATATGGGTGAGGGAGTGAGAGTGTGTGCTGGTCTTAGACCCAGAAGGGTGGTGCTTCTGCACTCCTCCACTGTCTGCTTGAGATCAGCTGACTGGACTCTCTCTTAGAGACCGAGCAAGAGAGACAGGAGAAAGAGAGAGGTGAGCCTGCCTAGTTGAGTCCAGTAAGCACCAGGGAGGGAAAGCAATAAACAGAGAAAAGGACAGAAAGCATTTGAGGACGGATAGAGAGCGAGACTGTGGGAGGTTGGAGGTCTCCGCAGTGCTCGAGTGTAAACAGATAGAAAGGGAGGGTGTGAGATGAGCCGTGTCGTGTAGCTCTGCTCGAGTTTTTCCTCACTGACACTGACAGTGTGTGTCGCTACAGGCGCAGTTGAAGCTGGAGAGACGTCTCGCTGGACGGAGGAGGAGATGGAGATCGCCAAAAAAGGTACTGCTTGACTTTTACTTCATCTCCCTCCCCCACCCCCTCTCCTTCTCTGGTTCTCAATTGGCTCTGTCTGATCTCGTATGATTTCACACATACACAAACTTTTCACCTCACTTTTGCTCTGCTTATTTGATGTCTCTGGTGTTGCATGTTTTCTCATGTTGGGGGAAGTTGGTTGTGGTTGCATTTGTGAGCATCCTCTTTGTAGTGATTATTCAGATTAGGATTGTACAGAAGAAACTGAAGTAACTGTGTGACTGTTTGACATACTAGAAACTTTACAAGACGACCAATCATTTCTAGACACAATTCACCCCCAGGTCTTGAGTTTATAGTTTAATGGGTTTTTAATTAAGGTTTCTTTTTTTTTTTTTTTTTTTGCAAATCTCTCTGAAAACATTCCCAGGTTACATGTCATTATTTCATGACAGTTCACTAAATTCTTATTACTGCATTCAAAATTTTAAAAGCATTGCATTGTTTATCGAGCACAGAGGAGTGCACTTCCTCAATCAGCTGTGTTTATTTGCACATTTATATGTAACCAAGATACTAACTATTCTACAGTGAATCTCCTTAATTTTGATTGCTAATATAAATTGATTACAGTATTTTCTTCATATTTGCAAGACACTAACATGGTGTATTTTTTGCATTTGCAGTAATGAGTTATTTTTTTGTAGGTCTTTAAATGTGGTTCACTTTTTCAAGAGAATAGAATTTCCAGTTTCCTCCTCTAGATTTATTGGTGAAATATGACTTGGACATGATCTTGACAGCTTTCACAAGATTCTCTTGAACAAGTTGGGTTCAGTTTGCAAGTGTGCACTGTTAGTGATGCAAGATATTGGATTTTCCCGATATGCCGATAATTTGCAACTCATTTTGACCGATAGCCGATACAGATATATAATTATTTTTAATTTTTGTTAGTTTGTAACAACAACTTATTTGTTAGAATTAAATAAACATGAATAAAGTTATTTTATAATTACAGTACATTGAAGATTTGAAAATAACTATTAATAAACTATATATTAATCACTGCAATTTTTTTCTCAGAAAGATGCTGTGGTAACCTTAATATTGTATTTTTTTTATTTAATATTTGTAAATGGTCTAAAGCAAAAGAGTTGTAAAATTAAAAAAATATTTAAAAACTCATAATTTGTTTAAAAAATACAACATGTTACACATTAATTAATAAGTCTGTGTAAATCAGATTATTTAATTGAGTGCCATGTTTGTGATTTGTGAATTCTGTCATTAATTACTCACCCTGCATGTCGTTGAAACCCTTAAGAGATCCGTTCATCTTCAGAACACAAAGGCTATAGCTTTTGACATTTTAAATCAAAACATACTCATGGTTTTATGGCATCAGTTACTCCTTCATTTAATCAGAAAGACTAAATATTATGTGTATTTTACTTTAATTTTATTCGAAGTAGGCAAACAGCACCCCCTACGGAATTAAATCTCTTCACCAAACGGGCATTAGGACCCTGGGGAGGCTGATGCTACATGTGCTATTACTGTTGACTATATCAGAGGACCTCAGAAGAAGCCAACCCTGAAACAACATACAGAACTACCAAATTTTGTTATAGTTCGATTGCATCATATAATAATTGCTGTTTACGTTTTTTACATTTATTTTTCCATACATTTGACATGTATATTAACTGACAGTCACCACTGATACTACTCCTACTACTAAATATTGTAGAAAAGTAATTTGCTTTGCAACGATTTGTATCGTAAAAAGCACTATACCACTAATCATCAATTGAATTGACTAAATCTCACACCAAGGGCTTCATTCTGTATGTGCATTCTCAGTTCAAATGATCATTCATCATTCAGGCAAAACTTTGCTTCAGGTATTAGTCATACTGCTGACGTGATCTCCCCGCTAGCACATCCTGAGCACATGTGAGTTAACGTATTCCTCTTATCGGCAAGACATAATGGCATAATTTTTCATATCGGGCCGATTCCGATATTTTCATTTAAAGCCAGTATTGTCCAATTCCAATACTGGTTCAATAATATCATGCATCCCTAGTCACTCTCAGTGTCACAGCAGAAATTGATGAAGGAAAATAATATTTGCCTTGTTTGCACTGAATCCAAACACTGGTAATTTACTGGTTGTTGTTTTTGACTGATTGTATTAACTGTCTGGAAAGGAGGACAGTAGAAATTAGCTTTATTTAGATTAAAACCACAACTTTTGTCAAAGTTTTTCTGAATTTGTTGATCAACCCTTCTGAGAACTGGTCGTTATGGATTTGTAGACTGTTTATTATTTATATATCATTTTTGAAATTTAAAGTGATGTATATCCAAAGATGATGGCACACTTATATTTTTAAGAACATTGACACACACATATTGACAGATACACAAATTTAAGTGCAATAAGTGTTTATATTAGGGGTGTCCATGGTTAACCGGTTAACCGATTAACCGTTAAAAATTGTGTAACCGAGTGAAACATTTTGCTCGGTTAAGTGACGTCAATGGCGTGCATTGAATTTAGTTGTAATACATTTTTGCACCACCAGAGACCGCCAGAGCGCTCCCAGACATTTGTAATGTCCACAAGAAGAAGTCATTTTTCTAATATGAAGCGGGCTAATACGAGTGACGGGGCAAAATGCAAGTATTGCAATACAGTGCTTAGATATACTTCAAGTACAACCTCGTTGTTGTAATCTCAACAGCCAACACCCGGGCATCATTAGGCCGGCCAGGACACACTGGATGCGTGGCGAAAGCATCTCAGCTGCGTGGCGTGTCTGTTTTTAATTCGGTTCCCATGTTAACGGGTTAGAGCTTGCCGACTGCCTGCGTGAGACGCGCGGCTCAGGCGCGGCTCGACGCGTGCATGCTAGAAATAGAACCGACGCCTTGTTGGAAGCGTTTCCAGGCAAAGTATAATAGGAAAATATGTGTATATGTCATTTTGTACAAAAATACATATTAATTCATGACATTTTGATATTTGAAAGTCTATAGGTTGACATAAATTCAGATATAAATGTAATTTAAATAAATAAATAATTATCGATTTTCAAATATTGTACGTGTCAAACATAGTCATAGTCATAGCCTTAGCGAGGCGGCCGCGGAGTCTGCTTGTTACCTTTTGCCTTATACATTTTAGGCTTATTCTCAAATTCAGATTGTGTTAATGAGCGGCATTATTAGGCAGTTTTAATAGGACAATTTGACCGGAGAGATTAAATTTTGTCGGACATTCCTTTTTTTTTTTCGGCCAATGTCCGGAAATTACTATGGTTATGGTTACTATGGCACACTATGGTTAACCGAGTATTAACCGCTAAGGGCCTCGGTTAACAGTTAATGAAAAACTTGAGAACGTGCAGCCCTAGTTTATATAAATAAAAAATTAAAAGCACTCACAGAAGCATTAAAGTACCAAACTACCCCTAGGACTCTTTAAAGCATCGGAGTTTGCAGAAGTGTTTTCAGGTCAGACTGCGGTCATCGGAGTGCATTCCTTTTGCTTCCTCTTTCTTTGTGCTCTTTTTTTAGTCCTCTCTTTAGTGGAGGGGAAGTTCATTCCACTGAGGAACAAACATGAAGGTGTGTGTGTGTGCTTCTCCCTGTATCTTTTGCACAGACCTCAGGTGAGCCATCAATGTCGCTGCACAGTTCAGTTTAATTGGAGGACAGTCTTAACATGACAGATTGGGGACTAGGGGAACTGCACACTGAGCTTGAGTATTTGTTTAGAGAAACTGAGTGTTTCGTATTCTGTTGAGAAGCGCTGCTCTGTTTGCTGGAACACAGGTGGCCATGAGCAGAAAATATACAGCTCATCAGAAGTTTAATTAGTTCATTTAATCACTCACCTTCTTGTTTGTATTATCACATCAAGCATAAGCCAGGTTTTACTCTGTCGCACAGGGCCAGTGAAAAAAGATAATGTGTTAGGAGCGTATCAAGGTAAACCACTTGCGGTTGATCTTGAACCATGATGTTTGCAGTGATTAATTCAGTACTCGTGACACCATGAGTACTCAATCAGTACATCCCACACACTTTCATTATGAGTTTTGGTGCTGGTTGTGGCCTCCTTTCCATCACACTGTGGCCAACTTCTACAACGTGCGATTACAGATTAAGTCAAGAACCGTGGCATTTTTTATGTAGGACTTGACAAATGACAAACACTCTTTAAACCTGTGTCATTTCAGGACATTTGGTTCTTAGTAGGACATCGAGGAGCTTTGACCGGTTAGCGGCTAAAAAGATCCACTGGTGGGCTTTTTAAGATGATATGCGTACATATAGATAGAGATGTGGCAGGTGGAGAAGAGGTCATCTGAATTCCATCTCCGCTTGTTTACTGAGCATTTGTACAGTTTGTATAATGTTTGGTAGATTCATTAATTGGGCCATGATATAATATATAATAAATATATATGAATTTATATAATAAAAAAAAAAAAGCTTGCTATGTGTATGGCATTGACCTAACTGAGACTTTCATAGCACTTGCATATCATTTCTCTTTTTTTTTTTTTGATTGATTCCATTGTCCTTTATTTGTAGGTTGCTTTGGATAAAAGCATCTGCTAATGACTAAATGTAAATGTTTATGAACCTTTTCTATTATTTTGTACTGTTCCCTGAGGTCCATTTTTAATGTTATCGAGATTTGTACATCATAAAACATCATATTAAGAAATAATAGGCTATTTTGAACCCCATCATCAGAACGCTCTGTTTGAATAGCCGTGGCAGATTGTAGAAGTAAACGCCCACTGCTGTGATTGGCTGATGTTTGTATATGTTTCACAGCCTACCTCCTTCATAGATGGATGCCGCTGTAATTTATGTTAAAAACACAAATACTCCGTACATATCGAACAATCTGTAATAACAGATAAAGCAATAACAACCACGTAATAAAAACAATTACACACACTTGTGTGGTGCAACATTACAGTACGATCCAATATATTCGGCACGATTTCATCTTTTAATTTCAGTCTTTTTGAAAATCCTGTGTAGAATTGTGCCTTGCTTGTAAACGAATCCATGATAAAATTTAAATGTATGCACTCTTGTCTATTGTTTGGAATATAAGGAAGGTGATACAAAGTTTTTCCACAACTTGCTACTGTACAGTTGCATGTTGCCTTTGGAGCCATTTTATTATTTGCTTAATCGTAGATTAGCATAGCTCATTGAATCTGATTAGACTATTAGCATCTCGCTCGAAAATGACCAAAGAGTTGATTTATTTTTTCTTATTTAAAACTTGAATTTTCTGTAGTTACATTGTGTACTAAGGCCAACGGAAAATAAAAAGTTTAGATTTTCTATACTCACATTTTGGCGTAATAATCAAGGAATTTTGCTGCAGTACCATGGGTGCAACAGGCGGAGTGATATTACTCAGTGCCTGTAACTACAGAAGAGTCATGTTTTAAATAGGAAAAATATAGAAAAACTTTGGTCATTTTTGAGCAAGATGCTAACGGTCTAATCAGATTCAATGATCTATGCTAAGCTAAAAGTGCTACTGTCAAACCCAGAAATTGGTTGAATGAATTCGAAAACGCTAAAACACAACTGTTTAACTTGGAAAATGAGTCTATCTTCAAAAAAAGCAGTGTTCCTTTAAATGTGTGTGTGTGTGTGTGTGTGTGTGTGTGTGTGTGTGTGTGTGTGTGTGTGTGTGTGTGTGTGTGTGTGTGTGTATTTATATATACACAGGACATTTGTGCATGTAAATATCTCATGCATGGGTCATGGTTGTGATCAGTGACGTGATCTGCTCTGATCTGGTCCAAACATTGATTTGTGAACACAAAGCCACATACAGCATCACAGACGTCATTTGTTATCTGTGCTGTTTGCGTAGCTCGAGTACTTTATGGAGATCACTTACAATATCATAATAAAGAAGGAATACATGGGGAAAACAGTGTGTTTATTCAGTGTTAATCATTTGATCTCTGAAGCTGACAACTGCTTTTGGGCATGCGTGTGGTCCTGGTCATGTGTACTAGAACCCTGAATAGACAAATACAGATGACATACACATTCACAGGGTAAAGTCCCTTTACTAATTTAATCTAAAATTGATCTTTTTCAGTTATTTATTCATTTTAATTTGCTTCCAAATTGGGACATTTCAAGAACCTGAGAAAAGCCAGAACCAAACACATTTTTCCAAACCAGTAGTCAGTAGTCTTGCCATTCATACTGTTGTCAGGCTGTTAAGATTAGGTTCGATCTATTGATAATGGGCATTTGTACCAACTTTAGTAGATATTTAACTAATGTGATATCACATTAAGAGAGTGAGCAGTTATTGTTAAGATATCTGTAAATAACTGTCCTTTCTGATTTCTTGACCTAATGCTAAGTTATTTTGCATTCCTTGCAACCTTAAGAATCATCAATAACGTGTCATCTTTTGGGATATTGTAAAATCAGGCTGAGTCTCATGATAATGCTCATCAGGAGTTCAGCTAATCGGGCTGCTTCAACCTTGTGGTGCCCTGCACATCCATCCTTAACTGGTTCATCCATTCTAGCTAAAGCTGGGCAGGAGGAGTGGCACAGTCATTGCTAACTAAAACCCTGATGGGTTTCATGTGTTTAAATAGTGGTGCTGATAGAGGGTGTTATTTTCATCTCACAGCGGGACCTGTTGAACGATCTTGTGGTTAATATTAGGCTCCATCCATCCATCAAGAAAACCATTAGTAATACATGTAAACAGTTAATTACTAAGAGTTTTGTTTGACATCAGTGACCAGTCTGCGCATTCATAACCTTCCCCACTTTCTCTTGTGCACAGGGCTGGTTGAACATGGTAGGGACTGGACAGCCATTGCTAAGATGGTAGGCACTAAAAGTGAAGCTCAGTGTAAGAACTTTTACTTCAACAACAAGAGACGATACAGCCTAGACAATCTACTACGGCAACACAAGGTACAGGTACAGATCTATCTGCTACATCCAAACAAAACATTTTTTTAGGAGGTCAATATTTCTGTGTTTAGATATTTAAACTACTGTACAAAAATTTGGGGTCAGAAAGATTTATGAAAGCAGTCTCTTTTGCTCATTTAATATGCATTTAATTAGTCAACAATACAATAATAAACGTTAATATTGAAAAATGTTATTATAATTTTAGTGCACATTTTCTTTTTTTATTCTTGTGATGTTAATGCAGAATTTTCACTCCAGTCTTCAGCATGACATGATCCTTCAGAAATTATTATTATTATTATTTTTGAGAAATAGAAAAGTTCAGAAATACAGCATTTCATTTATATTCTTTTTACTTTATTTTTACTGTCACCCTTCGATCAATTTAATGCTCCGGAATTTTCAAGACTGGAAACTTTCTATGGGAGTTAACAGGAATAAACTGTTAAAAAAATCTTGCTGCGTAATCTCGGTTAAAACTATTCCAGTTTAATTTCTACCCTACATATTGCTTAATCAGATGCACACAGCACACTGCATGCACTGTGCATTACTCCATGACTTGCACAGATAATTTCTTAAATCCTGCACATAAGACATCAAAATGTCCATCTTGGTGAATATATTACAAAAAGTTTAAAAGTTCCTAGTGCTATGTTTAATATACTGTGCAACTAAATTAAAAAATTGTAAAAACAAATACACTGACTGAACAAACATTTAGGTGATGATAATTATAAAACAAGTTTTAAAATGACCCCCATTAAAAATGAACATCATTAGTCTTCAGTGTCGATGATTCTTCAGAGATTCAGAAATGATTTATTACCAATTTTGGAAACCGTTGTGCTGCTTTTTTTTATTACCTGTGATCCTCTCTTCAGGACTCTTTGATGAATAAAGAGAACCGCATTTATTTAAAATACAAATCGTTTTTTAAACAATACACTACTGTTCAAATGTTTGGTTTCAGAATTTTTGTAATCTTTTTTTTTTTTAATCTTTTATTCAACAAGGATGTAAAATTAATAACAAGTAATAGTAAAGGCATTTTGTTAGATAAAAATAATATTTTGAATAAACAGTTTTTTTAGTTTTTATTCATCAATAAATCCTGAAAAAAGCATCACAGATTCACCCAAAAATTCCCAAAATGTTGTCTTTATAAAAAAAATAATAATTTAGCTTATGATCAGACACAATTTTTATATTTATGTTTGTATATGACACAGTTTTATAAATTGCCCCAAATTTCCAATTATTTCCCGTAAATTCCTGGTAAGTTTACAACTTGGAATATTTCCAAAATTCCCCAGACAAAGTTCCCATGGAAAGTTTCTGGAAAATTCCTTGCTGAATGAAATGAAATCAAAAATGAAATAAAATCTTACTGACCCCCAAAATTTTGAACAATAGTATATATCTATATCTTTCCTAGTTACTAGTTTCCTGCTATTAACAGTGGCTTTGCTGTTTTTAAGCATGACACTTAAAAGGCATCAGAAAGTCGCGTCACTGAAAGGGTGCTGTAGGGAGACAAAAACTGAAAAATGTCTTGCGAGCGCATGTGACTGTGGTGTCATCTATTGTCGTGAACTATTCTTAACATGTATCTTATGATTTGCACCTCTTGTGTCGTTCTGTGCAGGGTTCCCGGCGGCTCCGTGGAAATCGAGACCCATCACAGAGCGATCCTGCGCCTGATGATGATGAGGAGAGTGACGGTATGATCTCTCGCTGTGATTTAAAGTCTTTTACAGCCGGCTGCTTCCAACATAAGCTCTAATGCCTAAACAAACACCCTAAAACCCATCGCTGTCAGTCTCTTGCTCTGTGACCCATGAACCCAGAGTCTGATCAAGCGGAGAGAAAGAGAAGCAGCCGAGCCATAATGTAATGAGAACAGAAACAGACAGACTGACACACAAAGAGGGATGAAGTGAGGGAGCAGTAGTAGCAGTGTGCTGACCTGTCTGACTGCAGTGCGTTTGATTAGATCTGACAGCAAAACCCCAGACCGCTCTGCACTGCCACAGAGGTCAACATCCTCCCTCTACTTCTGTCTGTACGCCTAATGAGTGGGAATCAGGAGCAAATGAGGAGAGAACCAGCCGGGTGGGGGAGAGCTGGATGGAAGGGAGAGGAAACAAGTGAATAAGACAGAAACACAAAGAAAAGAGCGTGGAAATGGGGGGAATGTACAGAAAGGATAAGAGATTGGGTCTAATTCTGTCTGCCACACTAGCTCTTATGTAAGCATTCCCTGGCTTTAAAGCCTCAAAAAAAAGTACGCTGTAAGGAAACCAAGTGCTCCTGCTGAGCATTTTTGATCTGTTGTGCTTTTATTCAGATATGGTTGTGTGTGTTTTTTTTTTTTTAGTGCTATAACACAGCTTCAAGTGTTTATTTGATTCTATACCAAATTGCTTCATACTGAGTAGCTTGCTTTTTAAACATAAGAGTAGTTGCTTGCACACGAAAAAAAAAATCATTTCAGGCCTAGCGATACCTGTCTTGTCCAACACTTTGTATCGGCATTCTTGGAACAACACTTGTGCATTTAAATTAGAGTAATTATTAGTTACACGTCAGCTCTTTCCTTCCCTTTGGATGCCCGTTTGTTCACTTCACCTTCTTCCAGCCCATCTACACTACCGTTCAAAAGTTTGGTGGCAATTTCTTCCTGGGATGGCAAAGCAGAATGACTCCTGTCTTCACTGTCACATGATTCAGACATCATTCTAATATGCTGATTTGGTGCCCAAGAAACATTTCCAATTTTTTATCAACGTTTTTGCTTTTTAGTATTGTTGTGGAAACACTTTATGGATAGAAAGTTCAAAAGAACATAATTTATTTGGAATAGAATCTTTTGTAAAACTTATTCAGTGCATCCTTGCTAAATAAAAGTAAAGTATACTTTCTTTCCTCTTAACATAATACTGTGCCTTGGTGCATTATATACTTTATTCAGATTCTCCTTTCTAAAAAAGAAACCTGCAAGGCTGCTTCCCTAGTCTGCTTTCCTTGTCATGTGCTAGATGCTGCTTTCTTCTGTTCTCCTTCCCTCAAATCTTTTTCTCCATGTCTGTTTTTGGAGTAGCACCTGCTGACAGGCACCTGAAGCCAAGCAGGTTAGCCTTCATCCCCCTCTCAGAGGGACAGATAACAGATAGACTGTGAGAGTGGCAGAGAGGGTCCACACAGCAAGAGGAGGGAGGAATTATAGATGAGGAAGAGGAGTCATTTTCAGAGAGAAGGATAGTTGCTTCCTAGTGGTTGGATGTGTTTTACTCTCGAGGCAACTTGGCTCTTTGCAGCCTGTGGGCCGCTGTGATTTTTGCCTGTAAACCTGTTTCTGTGATGTGGATATGTAAGTTAGCCTGTAGGTTATATATGTATACACACTACTTTTCAAAGTTTCGGGATCAGTAAGAATGAGAAAAAAAAACTTTTATTCACCAAGGTCACTGAATAATTTACAATATAGACTTGCATTGTTGCAAAAGTTTTCGGTTTCAAATAACTGCCGTGAATCAACTGCGTGTAAATTCTGAAGGATCATGTGACACTAAAGACTTGGAACAGTGGCTGCTGGAAATTGAGCTTTGCCATTACAGGAATAAAAATTAAAATAGGAAACCGTTAATTGTAAACTGTTTGTGCAAAGTTTTATAAATTTAGCCTTGGTGAGCTTAACAGAATTGTCCAAGACATCAAATTTTTTTTACCAACCCTAAACATTTGGATGGTATGTTTATGCAGTGCTTCATGTATTTTATATGTTGCACTTTCTGTGACCCTGGAGGGTGTGTCATCATATGGCAAGAGTGGAAAGGTAGTGATTAGCCAAAGGATGTTTGCTGTTTAAGTCCATTAACTTGATTGTGTGATGCCATGTGCAGCGATGGTGACCTCAGATGCTGCCTCTTCTCTGCCACGGAAGGGTTGTTTGGGTTCTCTGCTGCTCGTCCTTTGTGTTTCTGTAGCAGAGATTGACAAATTAGGTTTGATACTCTTTGTGAAGAATTTAAAGAGGATGTGATGGCTCAATCATACGCTTTATCATCTCCTTTCCTCAGGTCCCGATTACAGTTCTGACACAGAGAGTGCGCCTTCTCCAACTCAAACGGATCCCACCAAATCCGACGGGCTAACGCATGCCAATTCAGCTCTGGATGGTGTGTCAGACCAGGACGTCACGGCAAACAAAGGCCCAGTGGCAGATGCCAAGGGCCAGGAGCCTCCGTATGGTGAGCTACAGGTGAAAGTTGAGAAGAGTCCAGAAGGAGGAGCTGAAGACATGCTTCCTCAGGATGAGCGTGCACACTCTGCATACGAAATGCAGATCCATCCGAAAAGTGAGACACAGGATGTGGAGATGACCACTCCTAGCAGCGAAAGAGCACAGGTGCAGGTGAAGACCGAGCCGAAGGTCAAGGACAAGGAGGAAAAACAGGTGGAGCAACACCACTCCGATAATGACTCTAGCGCCACCTGCAGTGCGGATGAGGATGTGGAGGCTGAACCTGACCGACAAAGGTGAAAATGCCAATGCTCATGTTATGTTATGTTCTGTTAAACCTCTTTAAATGTGACTAGCAGTAGAGTTTCAGTAGCTAATACATTTGATTATCTTGTTCCTTCCTGTGGCAGACTTTTCTCTCTGGAGAAGCCGTCATTGCTTGGCCCTGCAGGCTCAGTGGTCGTGTCCTCACCCAAATTCCTCAACGTGCAGCAGCTACAGCATCGGGCCGCCACCATCCCCCCTATGGTCAGTCCCCATAGCCTCTACCCCCACTTAGCATTCAGATATGCCCCTCTGGACAGAGACAGGGCCCAGCCACCCCGCCACGTGAGTCCTGCCTCCATCTCCACCTCCGCAGATCCCGCACTGTGATTCGCTTCTGCGGCAATCAGCAAACGAATCAGCAAATACCAATTGATTTTCCACACTGAAATGATGACGTTTGGCTGCTCTGTTGGGCTGATTAGTTGTGCTTTTTGTTGGTGTGTGTTGTGGCGATTTGGTGTGGCTGTGAAATGGATTTAATCTAACTGAGGCCCTGATTGGCCATTCACAAGGTTCATGAAAATGTAGCATTGGTGCACAGCAAACAATAGTCATGCATTTAAATATTTAATCATTAAACATTTTCTAATGGAGCAGTGAACATTAGTCCAGCATGTAGCCCCCATTTAAATCCTCTCTGTTCCTGAATGGTTTGTTTAGGTTTCAGCTCCATACGGTCACAGCAACGTTCCCGGAGGAGCGTTGAGCGGCTTTGCTATGTTCCAGCACCAAATCAAAGCTGTACATGAGTCAGTGCAGGAGGACAAGCAGAGACTGGATCAGAACGAGTCTGACCGCAGACCGCGGGTCACCACCCACAGCCCCACTGTAGTGGACAGAGAAGGTGAGAAATAATGCCCAAAAACACTTAAGGTGAATGTAGGGAAAAAAGAAAATCTAGCACCAAGTTTTTTGAAGAAATGTCCCTTTTGCTCTTTGGTCAATATCCACTTGTTGAGATTCTCCGACCGAGTAGATTCACAAGCTTATAATGTCATGAAGAAGTGGAATTGGTAAATTTCTTTTGGATCTACCAAATGGTTAATTAGATGGAGCAGATCTGAATGTGAACTTGCAGTTGATTGTTTAAATGATTGTTGAAATCCAGCATTCGCCACCAGAGAGAAGTTGTTTTCATCAGGAGGCTGAGTAATGTTTGGATAATAGTTATGAGGTCAAAGCAATTGTTAAAAGATGAAATGCATTCATGGATGAATAGTTGACAATAACGAAATGGATTGAACCAACATGTGAATTTGTTTATTTGTGGGCATTTCTTCATTTTTAAGAGTATCTATCTATCGATCGATCGATCGATCAATCGCATGCATTTCATATATATGCATTACGTGTGTGTTCATATAATGTGCAGACATTTTAATATCTTGGGCAGTTAATAAGGGGTTTACAGAGAAGCTTTGGTAATAATGGCATCAACCTAATCTCCTCAATATGAAAGTAATCTCATCCGAATGGAGCATTTGTCACTTTTTGTTTGGGAGAACTCCTGGCCAAAGGAACTGTCTCTGAAGGGAAGAGAGCAGTGAACAATACAAAATTGAGGTTACAGAATCACCCCTGAGACAAACAGACTGAAAGACAAGCAGATGGACCGCTGCAAAACAAATAGATTGTGATGTGCCTGTAGTGCCTCTGTTCTATCCTCCCATGCACTCTCGCTCAGTTTTTACATGCCAGGAAGTTTGAGCAAAGACAGACGCTTTTCTGTTTTTCCTCCTCCTCCTCTCTGTTTTATAATGGGTCTCCAAAACAGATTTCTGAAGGGTGTCGAGCGCACAGGAGAGAGAGACGGTGGACTTTGCTCTTCACAGCTAAGAAACACAGTGCTGTTTTTGATAGAGCCAGACAGACGCAGCCAACCAAAAGGAACATTAGGTCACTCTCTTGTAGTGATATCCATTAGAAACACCAAGTTTTGGTCGACCTCGTCTTTACAGACCGGCAGCCTGTAGCTATAAAAACCTGCCTTGACATTTCTCTTACCAGTGCATTTGCAATGAATAGCACTCCATTAACCTTTCTATATCTTCTATTCCTGTGATTAATGCATGATGAGTCTGTATAGTTTGAATAATATGTTTTCTTGATCCCAAATAGAAAGGACACTTGTCGTCTTTGGTGTCTGTGAGTAGCTGACTTTTTTCTTTGTTCTGTCCCCAGGTAAGCCATTCACTTATATGCCATATGACCTGAAGCTGATGGAGCAGGAATCTCACGGTGGAGTGGGCAGACCGGGTTCTCCGTACAGACTGTCTCCTCGTGAGCCTAACAAAGCCTCACCCCAGCCCGATGCCAGTAACGCCAACCGCTACAGTGTACCTCCAGGTAAGCACTCTATACACCCTGTATCCAGGCCACATTTTTAGAAACCTTTTTTTCAAGAAGGTTTGAGCTCCAATATAAACTCTCAGCCACACTCACCAAATGAGAGTAAGATGTGACCCTGGACAACAAAATCAGTCTTGAGTGCCAATAAATTGAGATTTATACATAATCTGAAAGCTGAACATTTCCGTTGATGTATGGTTTATTATGATCAGACAATATTTGGCTGAGATACAAAAAAATCTAAATACTGAGAAAATCGCCTTTAAATTATCCAAATTAATTCTTAGCAATGTATAGTACTAATCAAAAATTAAGTTTTGATATATTTACGATAGAAAAATTTCAAAATATCTTAATAAATAATTTATAACATAACTATTAATAATAAACACAAATAATAAAAATACAAATATGTTGATTTTTATTTAAAATAAAATTTAAAAGGTTAACTGTCTGTCTACTTTTCTGGATTTTATATCTTCTCTGGAATGTGTACTAATCTACATTGCACTTGTGTACTTCAAAGATTGTTGGCTTTTACAAGAAAATTTGAAGCATGCATTGCTGGAAGTCACTTTGAAAAACAAAAACAAAAAAATATATAATAGTTATAATAAAAAGAATACATTTCTGTTTTACTTTGTCATACATTTTCAAGCCATATGAAATGTTTTTGCCTCCGTGTTTTAGACCTGCAAACAATTAAGTACACAAGTTTTTTTTATTTCAGTCATTAGTAACTTTGTCTGGATCGTGTAACCCAGGGCGGTCAAACTGCCTTGCAGAATTTAGATTTAACGCTAATTAAACAAACCTAATAAGTCCTTCTTCAGGCTTATTTGAAAACTACATGGTATGGGTGTTGGAGCAGAGTTGGAACAAAACTCAGGAATGAGTTTGACACCTGGTGTAACCTGACGGTGTTTGTGTCACTAGAAAACTGATTAAGACCCACCCTGTGCTTCTTCGTCTTTTAGAGGAGCTCTCATTTGTTTGTAAGTTGCATGGCTTTTACGAGTCAGGTCAGTGAATTTCTTCCTGAAGGAAATCTTAAAGCTCTCACGAGGCTCAGCACATGTGACTGATTCCCTTATCAGCCCTACCCTTACAACCTGGAAACTGTTCTCATGGAGACAAGCACTTATGAGACACACTAGATGTTTCTCTCAGGGAGAGAATACAAATACAGCATCCATTAAGTAAATGGAATGTTCCGTTAGGACTGTGTCACTCCGGCAGGTTTATTTGTTTTATGATGATCAGGTTTCATAATCAACTTTTGGCTTGAGACTTTGGTCTTCAGTGACCTCTGCTGTTTGCGTTACTGACCTCTGTGTCCTACATGCATGCTACATCAATAACATGACCGCTACTGATGATGCGGCAGCTGTAATTGACAAGGAATTACCTTACTTGGAGGTTCAGAAAAAACTAGGGATATCACACTTTGGTTTTGTAGAATAGGAAACAATCTTAGGAATAATAATAAATATTATTATTATTATTATTATTATTATTACTATTATCATTATTACTGTGTCTGTATAAACATTGTTTTATTATTTTAAACTATTAAATCTAAATTAAATATGTAAACATTATCATGCAATCAAAATGTACACTACCGTTCAAACATTTAGGGGTCGGTAAGATTTATTTTTTATTTATTTTTTGGTTTTAAAAATAGACAATAGACTTTAAAAGTACTTAAAATAGTTATATAATAGCAATTAGGCAATAACTGTTCAGATAAAAAGAATCAAAACAAAGTAATAATACAGTTTTATTGAACAAAGCCATTAAAAAAATATAATGTAATAATATAATAAAAACTTAGGTACATTATGTATTATATCAAATGCCTGTAGAAGGGCGCCAATGGCCTGACGATTGTTTTTATACTTTACAACATTAATCCGTATTCATTCAAAAACAGCATCACAGTGTAGACAGAAGGCCAAAATGGAGACGTTTTTCAAAATTATAATGAAAAATTGTAATGTTGTCCTGTACAGTAATTAATAGAAAGAGTGCATAAGAATAGTCAGGAAACGCATGATAACAACAGTTAAGCGATTACATTAATAAAACATCACACCCTGCACTACAGAACCGCAGAGACCACCCGATCTCACCTCTACACTCTAGGATTTTTACACTGGAGGAGACGAGAGTTCACGACTCAATATTTCAGAAGAGATGAGTGAGAGGCTGGGCTGTCTGAAAAGGGGAGAGGTGCTTTTAGTAGGGCTGAGTCACGGGTGAGCAGCAGTGAAGGAAGACTTCATTCCTCGCATGCTAAGAGCTTCAGGTTAGACTCAGGTCTGTGTTTCTTTGTCTGGCTTTAGTCACAGGTTTTTGTTTGAGGCACTCACCATTTTGGTGAGCTTTTAACTTGCTCTTTGTCTTTTGTGGTCTAGTTTTTGTAAGCTAGTCAGTTTTGAGAAAGGTCATTTGCAGGTCCTACACAAGTTTGGCAGGTTGTGTGCAGAAGGTCAGAAGTACAGAGCAGTGAATCTGACCTGTGAGACTTGGAGTCTACATTTAAGCAATAAGGGAAGAGTCACCATTCGGTAGTGTGAATAGTCACGACTGAAGGTCATTGTTAAGTACAATGCTCAATGCAGTTTAAAGGAAAGCACAGCCTTGAGTGACTTGTTGATTTATACAGTTGTATTAGGGGTTTTTGTTTTTTTTTCTGTTAAGAAAATTCCACAAGTGGTGTCCTTCCAGATCCAGCCAATGACATAACAGATTTTTGGTATGCAACAAACATAACAATACCATATAAGAGATCTGCAGTGATACAGTGTCTGATGTCAGAGCTGGTACGGTGTTGTGGATTTTTCCATGCTTTTTTAACAGTGTGCTGACCAATCAGAAGTCAGGAACAGAACTACTTAGTATAATAAACCTTAAAGTACCACTGAAGTGCCCTTAAACAAAGCAATATTGTGTTTGCGGTATCCACTAGTACTTGAAAAAGCCACATTTGACAGCTTGTGACCGCTATATCATATTAAAAATGTAAGTCTTTCTTAATAGGTTCCCGTAATAGAACTGTTATAAATATACTGTTTCCCTGAATGAACTGTTATAAATGAACTGTTCCCAAAAATATACAACTGATTTAGCCTACCTATCATTGTTAAGGCCCCAGTAGTTAGTTGTTGTTGTTTGTTTTGTTTGTGTTTTTTGGACTGTGAAACAATGGGGCAGTGTTGCTGCTTTGTGCACAAACTAATTAGTGCAAAAAAATCGAGGCACATGTGCTAACCGCACAATGTATGCAGGCCAGGATAGAAAAAAAAAGTGTGGTTACAGTATGCAAGAAATGTATGACACTAGCAATATAAGCATTACCTAGCATACACATAAAAACCATAGTATATTCTGGGCTTTAGAGAGAGAGACTTTTGTCAACTGTGCAAGGATAAAGTGTGATCCTATTTCCCCGCCTCTTTTCATCCCTTGTGCCTCTTATCCTTTTATTCCCACAGTTCTCCAGCCGGCACCAAACCAGGCGGTTCAGAATCTTTCAGATGTCCGCATGACGTTTTCCCGTCACAGGCCGCCCAACATTCCGTCTCCTCCGCCCCTCATTCCCACTTCCAAACCCACCGACAAGCCCTCCTTCATTCAGGGAGGCTCCATTTCACAGGTAAGAGAATTGCTTTTGAGTGTTATTTAAGACTCTTGGTGCTTCTGCTAAGTTTAAATACTTCCTACATGTAATGGGATCAAGGCAGGGGATCAAGATTTGTGTCTTCCCTGCAGGGAACGCCAGGAACGTACCTTCCTTCTCAAACGCACGCTGTGTACGTACCGGAGGTAGTCAAGACCACAGGAGGGTCAATCTCACTCGGTTTACCAAGACAGCAGGACCCTGCCAAACCTGGTGAGCAAGAGAGATTTGAGAGTATAAATACATCTTAATCCCACAATTAAACTCAGCTTAACTAGACTCAGCCATGGCTTCTGTGTCCGAGTTTCGTTATGAAGTTTAGAAGATGAATACATCATGTGGTGCATGAAATGTGTAATCTAAACACCTGATTGTGTTTGTGTGTGTGCTTAGTGTCATATATTAAGCAGGAGGAGTGTTCTCCACGTGGACAGAGCGCTCAGGCGGAGGGACTCTTATCCAGAGCTCAGTATGATGGAGTTGTCAGAGGTGAGATGACTAAAAATATACTATAAAACTTCTAAAGGTTCATTGTAAACAGTCTTAGCATTCAAACACAAACCAAACAATATTTTTCTTCCTCTCCTCTGCTCCCATTAGGACCCATACAGATTCCAGACATGAGAGGGCCACCTGGAAAAGGCTCAGAGGGCATGACTTTCAGAGGAGGCTCCATTACGCAGGTATCTTCATTATAGGCCTTGCTCTAGTATTTGAGTCATTTTAATTTTAACTTGTGTAGTGTTTCTCACTCTCACTCTGTCTTTGTAGGGCACTCCTGCCCTGACTCAGTCCAGTGTAGCAGCAGATCTGTTGAAAGGCACTATTGCTAAACTGGCCACAGAGGACCTGAGCAGCCCAGAGAAGAGCCGAGCTGAAGCTCGCGTTATCTACGAAGGCAAAAGCGGACACATCCTCTCTTTTGATGGTCAGAGCCAGAGCTGCTTCCTTTCTGGTGTGCTTGCGAGAACAGTATACCCCAATGATATTGAATATTTAAGTTGTTTTTGTGACAATTAGTTATTTTAATATGCTTTTTATGGTTTATATATTTTATTTTGTCAAAAGGCTAAAATTATAGTGTGATCAGTTTCTGCTGTATTTCCCGGCACAAGTTGAGTGGGATGGTGAAGTGCTTCTTTTCAAGGGCTAAATAACATGTTTGTTAGCAGTGCAACAAGAGCCGTTTCTATTTTTATGGAGCGCCAGAGCTTACCAGGAGTTTATTTTGACATGCTCTATTGATGTTCTTAGTTCATTGTATTACCATAATAAATCTCGCTCTGTGTTCCAACAGCCATTAAGAACTCTAGAGAGGGCACTAGAAGCCCACTCAAGCGCCCATATGACATCATGGAGGGGTCCCGTGGACACCCAACACGTGAGACAGCACCTTATGAAGGTTAGTCATGTTGTTTATCTGAGAATAGTAAAGCACAAAAGATTTCAAGTGGAGAGTGTGTTTGCCACTAGAGAATCTTTTAAAGACATTTTTCCTGTTTTCCTGTCAGGTTTGATCAGCAGAGCATTGCCAAGAGAAAGTCCTCACGAGTCCAAGGATCGAGCCATACTCACAGGATCCATCATGCAAGGTAATGCTGATGATGACATCACACTTCCTTACTTCCGTTCTGAAATTGTCATTTATTTTTTAATTTAATAAAAAATATAAAGACTAGATGTTTTCAACTGTAGTTGATTAGTATGTATTAGCATAAAGTATTGCGAATCATTTCAAATAATAATACAATGCAAAATATTTCTGACAGCTTAAAGAGCCACATAAGGAGAAAACTATAACTACTATAATTGTAGTACCGTATTTTTCGGACTATAAGTCGCACCTAAGTATAAGTCACATCAGTACAAAAATACGTGATGACGAGGGAAAAACATATATAAGTCGCACTGGACTAGAAGTCTCATTTATTTAAAACCAAGAACCAAGAGAAAACATTACCGTCTACAGCCACGAGAGGGCGCTCTATGTCTTCAGTGTAGACAACAGGAGCACTGACAATGAGGAGCATAGAGCGCCCTCTTGCAGCTGGAGACGGTAATGTTTTCTCTTGGATCATTACTCTTAGCTCATTTCTCTCGGTGCATGTTAAATTAATTTTGATAAATAAGTTGCACCTGACTGTAAGTCGCAGGACAAGCCAAACTATGAAAAAAAAGTGTGACTTATAGTCCGGAAAATACGGTAATTGCACATTTTTCAGAAAATGTAAGGAAATCTCTGCATCATGCTTAATCTTCTCTGCCATGCTTCAGGAACACCAAGAGCCTCTGCTGAAGTCTATGATGAGGCGTCCATGTACGGTAAACAGATCAAGAGGGAAAGTCCACCCATACGCTCTTTTGAGGGAGGCATCACAAAGGGTAAACCGTATGAGGCGGTGAACACCATAAAGGAGATGGGCCGCTCAATTCACGAGATTCCCCGTAAGGAGACTCAAGATAGTCGTAAAACTCCTGTTCTGGAAGGATCCATTACTCAGGTACTTGATTTGAGACTCTTAGTGTTTCCCACACAAAATGAAAGATGCCTTCAGACAACAGTTTATCGTTCTCCTAATTTTCTTAATGTGCGTCTCTCCAGGGTATTCCTCTGAAGTACGAGGGCAGTACTGTGAACCCGTCCGCCATCAAGCACAATGTTAAGTCTCTGATCACAAGCCCAATGAAGATCTCACACTCTGCCATGGAGGCAGCTGAGCGTGAGAGGGCCAAGTACGATGATGTGAAGTCGTCCGAACGCGTCCGGCACACCTCTGTAGTGAACTCCACATCTGTCCTTCGCTCCACACACACAGAAGCGGGAAAATCTCAGCTCAGTCCAATCATGTATGAGGACAGCAATGCACGCAGAACCCCTACATACACCGGCACCTCCATATCCAGAAGTTCACCTCTGCTGCGAGGGCAAGACGGTATGAATGCGGCACCTCTCGTTTACCCTTTCAATTGTCCCCAGACAGTTGTTCTTATAACAATTAAACCCTGATCATTAGCTTATGCCTAGCAGTCAATTGTTTTTTTTTGTTGTTTTTTTTTCTCAAACAGGAAGTATAACAACAGGTAAACCAGCTTCTCATGAGAGGAAGAACACACTGACTCCAACCCAGAGGGACAGTGTGCCCGCCAAGTCACCGGTGTCTGGGGGTGAACCTCGTGCTTCTCACAGCCCGTTTGACCCCCACCATAGACCTGTGGTACCTGGAGAAGTGTACAGGACTCACCTGCCACCACACCTGGACCCCAGCCTCGCTTTTCACCAGTCATCTTTTTCACGAGTCCTCGACCCAGGTAATTTAAGGCATTATGGAATCTCCTTCAGAACAAATAAAGTTCTTTGGATTAATAATGTAGTTCATGTAATGTGGTTCATGTTGATCTTTAAAACTTTATAAAAGCTTTTTATTTTCTTTTTTTTTTTTCTGGAAGAAGCATTAAGAGTTAGTTCACCCAAATTGTTAAATTCTGTCATTAATTATTCACCCTCATGTCGTTCCAAACCCTGCACGACCTTTTCATCTGTAGAACACAAATTAAGATACTTTTTATTCAATCAGAGAGCTCTCAGACCCTCCATAGACCACAACACAACTGCTATGTTCCCAGGTCTAGAACATAGCAAGGACATCAGTAAAATAGTCCATATGACATCAGCGGTTCAACCCTAATTTTATGAGTCTAGAAGAATACTTTTTGTGCACAAAGAAAACAAATATAAGGACCATTCTTATTGATTTTAAAAATGTCTCTTATAGAACAGTCTTCATTTAAAGTCTCTGTAAAGAACATTGTATTATTATTATTTAAAAAAACAAAACAATAGTAGTTTTTTAAATCTGACCCGTTGATACATGACTTAATCGGGCTCAGAGCACATGGCTAGTGGGCTAAGCTTTGCCTAGGAACGGAGAATTTGTGAATTATGAATTAGTTCTGTTCTGAAACCATGCTTTCTACAAACAGGCTCGCAGGAAAAACAGTTCATGCGTCACACACAAAATTGATTGATGTTCCGTGTAATGGTTCTCTCTTGAAAGCACTATTCCTATCTCATTGGTAAACATTATGTTTTGGTTTTTCAACCTGCTCTCATGCATTAGATAATAGCATTTCCTGCTCAACTCTCCACTACTGTGGCAAATCCGCAGCATTGACGTCAAGACGAGAACAGCTGTCTTTTCACCACTCGTCCTTGTTGTCCTCTGTACATTTCAACAGCGTACATGTTCCCACGGCAACAATCGCCGACCGGTTACCCCAACACATACCAGCTGTACACCATGGAAAACACTCGGCAGACCATTCTGAACGATTACATCACCTCGCAGCAGATGCAGGTCATACCGCGCCCTGATGTCACGAGGGGACTGTCCCCACGGGACCCGTCCATTGCCATCCCATACCCACCAGCTAGAGGTAAGGGGCATGATTGTCTGAATGTGTATGTTTGTTCGTGAAAGTGATTGAAAGTGTAGTCTGTAAATATTGTGTTTGTGTGAACTAGTGGCATCCTTTTCCAGAACATCAGAAGCAAATGACCCTCAAGCAAATTCTCATTGCACGTGAAAATTGTTTTTACTTCAAAACAATATTTAAATCCAGGACTGGGGCTGTTCCCTAAACATCCACTAAACCCATTTTTTTTTATTGGTTATGCATGTTCAAAAACATCTACAGGAACAAGGTTACCTGTTAAAAGTTGAAAAAATAAATCCTAGTAATTCTACAGTTTCAATCTGAAGGAGTTTGAGCTCAGACCTTTAGCAGGTCCTGCTGCATACATCTCCAATCCACAATGCACCATTTTTCTAGTTTTGATTTTGTTTTGCTTAGTAGAAACCAGCTTTCAGCCTTGGTGTCTTGTTATATTTAGTAACTAAGCTCTTGATAAGATATAGATGATTAATGAGCTACTTCAATTTTTTCAATTCCTCTTCTAGTCTCTTAGTCATTAGATGTTTTTAGAAGATCAGTAGAGGGTGTTGGCTCTTTAAAGTTAAGGCTGATTGGTTTTGGATGCTCACCCTCTGGCCCTTTGCTTCTGTCTGTAAAAGGAATAATTGATCTAGCCCAGATGCCACCTACCATCCTGTTACCTCACCCTGGGGGGACAGGTTCCCCCTCCCTGGACCGCATCACCTACATCCCTGGACCTCAGACCCCTTTCCCTCCTAGGGCATTCAACCCTGCCTCCATATCTCCAGGTGAGGATCCCACCCCGCCTCTCCTATCCAACACCTGAACTTCCCCTTCTAGTCCTGGAGGTGGTGCTTTAGAAACTCGCCCTTCGCTGCTGCTCTGAGATCAGTTTTGCTGTTTTAATCGAGGCTCTTTCTTCCCCCTAAAACTAACTACAGCTGTTTTCTGCATCACTATGGTGGCAATGCTCTGCTACTAAATCTACAGCATTGTGGCAAAAGGAACTACATGTCATCTGATGTATGAGCTTCAACAACAATCTTTTTTGGTCCTAAAACCAGTACCTGACCAAAATCGCTTCCTACCCGAACCAGATGTGCATTATTTATTATTTTAAAAAGAAAAACCCGGTTTGTGACAGACAAACCCGAGTCCAACTGACCCGGCGGACTTTTTATTTTATTTTCTTGGAGCTGAATGCAAAAATCAGCGATGTCCCAAGACCAAAATTAGAAACCGCACAGCATGTGTAGGTTTAGAAGTGGTCCCATCATCTTCCTTTATTTGTAGATGAAATTCTAAGATTTGAACTCATTTTGGCAAATAATGTAGCCTTTGTAATACTTTAAGTAAAAAATACAAAAATGTACAGTTATGATATAATTTTGGGTTTTTCCACAAATCCACAAAAATAAACCACTCGTTAACTTTCAAATTTGTCAATCACACATCAAATGACAAGGAAATTTGTTGATATTAATCTCCATGACAGTCATTTAAAATTACCTGGAACAAAAGGCTACTAATATCACACACGACCCATAAGGCACCCATCTAGTGCGACTCTGAAGGGCTCAAATTTATATTCTTTTTCACTGGCTACTAGCGAAACCAAACATGCAGCACTAGTTTAGTTGAATTCACAAACAAAAAATTATTTTAATGAATCAATCAAGAAGATGCACAATCTGTTCAGATCAGTTTATCGACTTGGCTGGCTTCCTGCTGGGTTTTCTGTGTGGTGACACATAAGGGATTCGATTGAGCATATTAGCAGTTACAAAGAATGAAGAGAGCTGCTGATCTTAAGATGTATGTGCACGTAGGATATTAGTCAACTGAAGTGCTAGCCCTCTCTGTTGCTCTTCCCTGAGAAGCTGCCTTTACTGCCCGCTTATTCTCAAACATCATATTGAGTTGAAGGCGAGCATTGGCCTTGGCTCAGTAGTGTCATATTTAAAGATTGTCTTGGGAGCGCAGGTGATCTGAAGGTAAGTAGAGCTGAGGGGAATTATGACAAGTGAACCTAAAAAAAAAATTATATTGCTGGATATGTTTGCTATCTGTGTGAGTATGCTTTTCGAACTGTTTAATGGCTCCTGTGTCTGTTATTCTACAACACCAGTCCTGTGCTGATCTTTAGCAACATTCCATGTGCTGTCTTTGCATATGGTTTGAATCTTGTACACGAGTACACATATACATAAGAATAGTTCAAGTTTAATATTTTGCTTTGTACTCGTTTTAAACCGTCAAGGTGCTGGTGTGCAAACCATATTTGCTGGCGATTCCAGAAGAAGGCAGCTCTCTTGCTGATCTTAAACTAGCAAGCTTAATGTCAGATTAAGGTTTAAGATTTAAAGACAATCCTGAGTAGTGTTGCCCATATTTTCACACATTTATTTTTCAGCTCTGCAGGTACTGATTCTTCCATTGTGTCTGCTGGTGAAGCATAGTAATAAGCGTCTGCATAGTCCATGTTTATTTTTGCTCTTTACTCCACCACACAAAGTTACGCTCCTATAGAGGAAGCAGCCAATAAGCAAGAGGATTCTTTTAACGTTCAATAAAACATATTTTAACATGGTTAAGTACATAGAGGCGCAAACTTTTTTACGTGTGATTAAAATATAGTACTCGGTGTAGTCCTAATCTCTTCTGAGTGTTCACCATTTAAATGACTCTTCACAAAAACACAATTTGTTTCATAATGTTCAAAAAGTTTTAAAGTGACACCAAACTTCTGAATGGAATGCACCTTAGTTTTTCAATTCAGGTTTCTCCATCTGGCAAAGCTGGCATGCAAGGAAACTAGCTGGCTTGATTCTAACCAATGAAAAACCTGATGCAGTGTTGCACAGTTCACAGACATCCCATTATATGTCGTGTTGCATGTAACACATTGATTTTATTTACAAATATTGTGTGTCCATCGATTGGTTAGAATTGTATTTGTTGTAACCTCTTGACTGTTGTAACACAAGTAGATTGTGATTGCATAAAACACTGAAAATAACTTGTGAATACTCTGGTGTTTTTGTAATACTTCTAAACAAAGACAAAGGTGAGGCATGTTTGTTTGTGGGCAGCTTTTGTACTTATATATTTATGTCATTGTCTTGGAGAGCTTTGCATTTCCCCCCACCCATGGGAACTAGCCATTTCAGTGGAAAAGGGGTAATAATACATGCAAACATGTACTAAAGAGAATGCCTTGGTTGATGGATTAGTGCCTTGTTTATTCATATACGTTTGTATATCTGTGCAATTTTACATCACTGATATCATTCTGGTAATCCTAACAGCAGCACAGCTGGCCCTCTCAAAGTGCAGCAAGTGTAAAGGGCCTTTTTGGTTGTAACCCCACTTTTTGTGTGTTTCCTGTTCTTCACTCCTCACAGGACATCCTGCCCATCACAGTGCCACTGCAGCTATTGTGGAGAGGGAGAGAGAGAGTCAGAGAGAGAAGGAACGCGAGAGGGAAAGGGAAAGAGACCGGGTGCGAGAAATGGATCAGAGAGAACGGGAACGCGCAGCGGTGGAATATATGCGTGGAGGTAAGACTACTCCGAAGGAAATTATATCACCAATAATGGTCCTTTCTTCTTGATATGTAACAAACTGATGTGTTCTGACAAAATTTTCAGGACTTGTTTATTTTGCAGGTTCTGAGCAACCTGGCCGACCAGGCAGCCGTAGTTTTCTGCGTTCCACTTCACCTTCTGTGAGATCACAGGAAGGCGTCGTCCAACAGCGGCCGAGCATCTTCCAGGGCACCAACTCCAAGAGCGTCATTACACCACTCATGTGAGCAATGCACTATTTAAGACCACAATCTAATAATCATTTACTAGTTTTATTATTAATAATTACATGCTCACAATAACCCTTTCAAGTCGATTAACGCATGTATGCGTTTTGAGTCATTTTCTCCTGATAACCCCAAAAAGAACTTATCTATAGAAAGCCTGGAATGTATAAAAAAGTAATCCATATGAAAACAACGCTATGTCTGTTTTTCATATCTCCCTTCATTATATTTAATGTGACCACGCCCCCGTGCTGAACGCGCTATTCAGATTCAAACTGAAGCGCGCGGCTTGAATACGCCCACACAGAAGGGGCGTATTTTTATTCCCCCTAAAAAAAACCTGAAAAATATGATCAGCTCTTTTCAACATTAATAATAATAATAATAATGATGATGATAATAAATGGGGTTTATTTGGTAGAAAATAAGATTGTTAAAAGGATTTCTGAAGGATTGTGTGACTGAAGGTTGCCAAAAAATTTGTTTGAAAGTCAGCTTTGATTGTTCCTAATAAACTGTTTAACTGCTCCCCCAAGTGGATATTAAATTATGTTGTGGGATAATTAAATATATTCTTAATAAACTCCAAACATAAAATTATATACTTTTATTTTGTTCTCACATTCTTTCTTGTAAGTCCTCCCTCAGAGTGGCACAGTTGAATGAGAGGCTCATTATGCAGCTCATTATGCGGGCCTTTGTCTTCTCAGGTGTAAATCACAATGATATTCATGGTAGTTGACGCCTACTCGCATATGACTTTTACCAACAAAAAGTGTTTTAGAAAATTTAAATCAATATATTGTTTTCTGTGAGTGAGTAAACAAGATGATTTTCACATCATTCAGAAAGAAAAATTCTAGGCTACAAGCTCCAGTTCTCAACTTTTCCGGCAACCAATTTTATGTATGTGTTTTATTGCCTTATTCAAGTGATTTAACATTTTTAGTTTTTCACTAACCATGCATAACATTTTTTTTCTCAAAAATACAATCATGTACATGCATGCATTTCACATATTATTATAGCCCAGTTTGTGCTGATTACAGTGATATTAGACTTTACCCATTTAGATATTTATAAGAAACTGAAAAAAGCACAAATGTCAGGGCATGACAAAACTTCTCAAGGCCCCAAAAATACCCTTAGACTCCAGAGGGTTAACTTTATTTATGTTATATAAACTTTATATTAACTTACTGTATTATAAACTTATAAACCATTTTATATTTTATCTAATTTGTTTTTATTTATCTATTTACCTTTTTTGGCTTTTAAAGGGATATTTCACCCAAACTAAAGAAAAATGTGAAAATGAACTAATGGGCATATTTTTACTTTGCTCGAAGCATAAAACCTCACTGGTTCTCAAACAACAAGCAAGTACAGTTGGCCTTCTGCTTTCCATGTTTGTTGATCAATGTGTGCATGTGAATAAAAGCCTAAATATCTGGTCATCAGTGATCATACCTATTCAGAACACTTGGGTTAAACCATTTAGTTCATTTGGAATTCTTATGCAGTCACTTTAATGAACATTATATATATATATATATATATATATATATATATATATATATATATATATATATATATATATATATATATATATATATATATATATATATTAGGGCTGGTAATTTAATGTGTTAATTAGATTATGAAGAAAAATAACGCGTTAAAATTAACACATTTAACACACTTGCCCCGCCCCAGACCTATGTGGATCATCTGCCATTTCATACAGTCAATTGATGACTAATATGAGGCAGAGCAACAACTTACTGCGTGATGGAGCCTAGAAAATGTCCCTAAAGTTCAAGATATGGAGCAAAATTCCCGTTTGAATTTTTTTCTCTTATTTAGACCACATTAAGAAAAATCACACGATAAAATATCACATGAGTGCAAATGTGATACTCATACAACAGTTTATTAAGAAGTAAATAGTGTGTTATTTTAGACACAATGTTGTCCGTTTTCTCAATTTTGCCAACCAGAAGATAAAGACGAATCAGAACTGTTCATCTCTGAGCAACACACAGCGGCATTTCATTTCTTAATCCACGTTTTGAACGAATTGGGTGAACCATTTGGTGGGTTGAACAATTGGCCATAGTCGCGTTGGATTTGAAGTGGCGCTGCACAGACTGATCGGTGAGAGTGATCCAAAAGCACAAGGAGTCGTCTGCTCTGAAAGCTCTTGCGGTTCTTTGTCACACACAGATCGGTCTGATGGTGATGATCCGCTTCAAGTCGAACAAGCCTAATGATTCAATGAACCATTCATAAAGAACCATTTACATCACTCCTGAATGAATCAGCCATTTGAACGAATCAAACAAATGACTCGATGACTTAATCATTAAGACGTTTACCACCACCTACTGGCAGTTTTTGTTTATCATTTAGAGTTACATTTCATTAAAGAAATAATTTAATATTTTCACAGTAATAATAATACAATTAAGAAAATGATTAAAGTTATAGTTCACATAACAAAAAAAAGACAATTCTGTCATAATTTACTCACATGATCTAAAAGAATATATGTAATACATTTTATCAAACAAAATATTTCTTGCTGAACCCTACTTTTTGTAATCTCTGTTTGATGCTTAATTTCTCCTAATTTGTTGTGCGCATTAGATTAATAAATCACCACATCGTAATTAAAGAATTTTAATCGCTTACCAGCCCTAATATATATATTAAACTTATTAAAGCTCTATTAAACTTCTTCCTGTTTTGGTTGTCCAGGCAAATGCCATCACAAGCAGCTACATCTCAAGCCAGCCGATACAGTGCAGCTGATGCCCTCGCCGCCCTGGTGGACGCTGCTGCCTCTGCCCCGCAGATGGAGGTTGCGAAAGTCAAGGAGGGCAAGCATAGTAACAGTAGCTCCCGGGAGGAAGACATGATGACATCACGGCGAGCAGCACAGGAGTCGCAAGAGGTGGAGCGTCGTTCCGTGCAGTCTCCATATGGGGACATGTCACATCCTAGTGGGAAACCTCCCCATCCTGCGTATGCAGAGGGTGGAGGAGCTGCAGGGAGCAAAGAGAAAGCCCCACCGACCAAGTCACGCATGGAGGAGGAGCTACGCACACATGGGAAGACCACCATAACTGCTGCAAACTTTATTGATGTCATCATCACGCGCCAGATTGCCCCAGATAAGGATTCCCGTGAGAGAGGCTCACAGAGCTCGGACTCCTCCAGCAGCAGTGAGTGCCATCAGATAGACTCTTTATTTTATATATGTTGAGTAATAATAATGATGATCAGTTTACTAACAAGGTTGCGTAACTCTGTACAGTTTATGACTTGAGTACATATCATCAGACTTTGATATTCTTTCGATTGATTTAATGCATTCTTGCTAAATAGAAGTATCCTCTTTTCAGAAAGAAAAATCTTCTTGGCTACAAACTTTTGAGCAGTAGTTGTCACAAAGCAGAGCAAACAGGAAGTGATATGTTTCACCATATGCAGGATTTGTGCAATTTGGTCACAGTGCCACCAGCATCTTTATATCCTGTTCAGAGGCAAAACGAATGATTCAAGAAACTGAACAACATAAAAAACAAAGTCAAGGCATATAATTAGGGATTTGCTAACAGAGGGCATTGACAGGACACCTAATAGGATTGCTAGTGCCATTGAGGCCATGAGACCTAATAGTCTTAGCAAACCTTGATAGCACAACCTGTGACCCAGCTGGAACGGAGACTGACAACAGTCACAAACCCCTGTCCTCAGATTTGACTGGGGAATTCCATTAAAGGGAATGTAGCTCTTAGCACAGGAATCAAATCGATGCCAACTTCAGGGTAATCTGCTCATTTTTTATGCCACATTGTGCGGATGCCATGATACACACTTAAGGTTTCAATATTAACATAGATATTAACAGATGGATTTAATTAAACTAGTTTGTTTTTCTGTTGAACACTAGCTAGTGTTTATTTAGATACAGGTTGAAGACGGTGTGCTAAGGGTGTAGATAGCACACCCTCTTCTTAAAATACTAACAAACCAACTTTATTTACTTAAAAGGCTGTAACATCATGTGTACTTGTCGTTCAGTGTCGTCCAGTCGTTACGATGCTCAGGGTGGAATTGAGGTGATCAGCCCAGCTAACTCTCCAGCCTTAAGAGAAGAGAAGAACGAAGGCCCTTTCCCATCAGAAAAGAGCTCAGGTGAGACTTCAGATCCCTGAATCTTGTTAAATATTTCAGGAACACTTCCAGGTTATATTTCACCAACAAAAAGAAAAAAATGTGTAAATTGTAAAAATGACAGAAAACATTTAAGAAATGTATCTGATCTTATGTTTTATAGGATTAAGGTTTGACATTAACCGGTTCAGGCAGTCGGGAGATTCAGGACCATCTGCGCCTCAACAGCCCCCTTCCTCGCAGGCAGACAGTTATGGGCCTGTCCCGAAAACGCACCGCATCATGACCTTAGCTGACCACATTTCGGTAAGTCCCGCTTATACTCTTGATGCTTTGTCACGTCACTCCTCTGTCACTGCCCTCACTTTTTCTCTTTGTCTTGCAGCATATCATTACGCAAGACTTCGCCAAGAGCCAAGATCTTCCCCCATCATCCAGCTCGCTGCCTTCCTCTTCATCCTCCTCCTCGCTCTCCTCCACTTTCAGCTCTGGTATGGGAGGAGGTGTAGGTCGAGTTAAACCCCATAACCGCTATAGCCCCGAAAACCCAGCTCCTACTGCACACCACCAGAGACCACCAAGCAGAGTTTCCCCCGAGAACTCCTCCGATAAACCCAGAGCCAGGTACATATGAACACAAACACACAGTGTGTAAATACACCTCCAAACATTTCACTCAGTCTTACAAAAACATTGTAATGGCCTTGCTCTACCCCAAACTTTTAAATTATGGTGTATGTAAATATTTGTATATGGGCACACCCAACAAACAGTTTCTATTGAAAACACCGTAAAGGTTCACTTAAATGCCCCTTAATGCATGCTAAAGGTTTTGTAATCTGCCAAATAATAAAAGAAAAAAAAACAATTCAAAGTTAAAGTTAGATTCTTTTAGTCAATCACAAATCTTGTAGTTTTTGCTCATTCACAGGAATGGCATTCATGGGCTTTTACGTAAATCAGGAAGCTGAGATTATAATATTGAAATCAGAACAGTGACATTTGAGCTGTACAATTATGACAACACTGCTCTTTTGCCCCGTCTCTAAATACAACATTGTCATTCATACAACAGTGTCTTTACTTGCAGGTTTTGAAAAAATAAAGTTGATTGACCACGTCTGGCTGAAGTTCTAGAAGGACTAACATTGCTTACGATCTCTTTAAATAATCGGTGAAACCTGATCTGAAATCTTTTGGTCACATACGCAAATCCTTCCAAAATGCATGAGATGCTTTTTACACACTGAAAACAGCAGCCTCTTATCCATCTGTCTCTCATAGGCCAGGTAGGTCTCCTGATCGAGGACGAGGACCAGAGAGCTATGAGCCCATCTCTCCCCCTCAGGGTTATTCTGGGTTGGATAAACAGGACGCCTCTGTAGTTCAGAGTCAGAGACGAGAGCAGGATCTCCCTGAACAGAGGTACAAATGAATGGTGGTTCTACTTCAAAGTATAAGATTTTATTTATCTTTGTTTTTTTATTACATGTCATTTTTCAGGCTTTTGTTTAGAACGGTGAAGAAAAAATACTAAAATCAAAATGTAATAAAACAGTTTAAATGCAATGTGGACTGCCTATATACCTGAAACTGTTGTCTGTTTATTGTCTGTTATTTTGGGCTACCCAGATTTCCTATGACACATGCACTGTTGTGACCTTTAGACCTTTCTTTTGTGTCAGGACTGACTCGCGGTCACCAGGCAGCAGCAGTTACCTCCCCTCTTTCTTCACCAAACTGGAAAGCACGTCTCCTATGGTCATGTCCAAAAAGCAGGAGATCATCCGGAAGGCAGAAGTCGGTGAGTGACAACAGCAAGCCCATTTTCTCAGAAACTGACATTCAAGTTTAGAAAATGTACTTCACTGCACTGATACACTGATGTCATTTATTTAGACAGTTGCCACTTGATTATCACCTAATTCTTATTCCCATTTGCTCCTTTTCTCAACAGGTAATGCTCAGCCAGGCACAGAGATCTTCAATCTCCCAGCAGTAACATCGTCAAGTGAGTTTCACAGCATCATCAGTATGATTTATGTATTTTCATTTGTTTGTGTTTGTTATAGTTTAAACACTGAAACTGGTTTTCTGTGCTTCCCTTACGTGCATATGTGTTTGTTCTACAGACAGTGTAAACCCCAGAAACCACTCGTTTAGTGATCCAGCCAGTAATCTGGGTCTGGAGGACATCATCAGGAAGGCTCTGATGGGGAACATGGAGGAGAAGCAGGAGGAGCCACAGCAGCAGCAGCAGCAGCAGCAAGCCCAGCTGGGGACAGGAAACAGCTCAGGCAGCATGAGCAGTATTTCAGACGGCCGACAGGAGGCCAGCCCGTCCCCTAACACAGGTTCATACTCTACATTCAAATCAATGAACATACGTTTTCCCTACCAACATGCTGAACTCTCTACAGATTGCTTTGTGGTTTGGCTAATGGCCACAGAAAAGTGTAATCTGTGTGTGATAAATACCCAGCTAACACTGGTCTTCTGTGGTTTATCACTCTGTATTTGGGCAGTCACATCGGTTATCACAGACAAAAGAATTCACAATAATCATATTTTCATCACATCTATCGAAAAGAAAAGAAATAAATCATGCCATGCCAAATGATGATCTGTCACATTTATCTTTGTTTTCTTCTTTCTTGACGAATGAATCGCACTCCAGATATGAGTTTGGGGAGGTGGAGAGAGTGTTTGTAACTGTATAAAAGTTTCGGCTGTTGATTGGCTCTTCCTACAGACTGTCTCAACTTTTGTTTTTGCTAAAAGAATTTGTAAAAAAAAAAAAAAAAAAAAACCACATTAGCAAGATAATTTTTTTTAGATGCCCGTAGAGTGTTTTGCTTTTGTCTGTCACCACTTCCAGCATGTTTTGGTGCGTCAGTAAGATCCTACAAACTGCGTCACCGTCGTCTTTCAGTTTTGTAACCGGTGGCAACCAGCGACAAGGTGTGATCTCACCGCCTACTCTGAAAACCAGAGAGTCAAATATTGTGATACCTCTGCTCTGAATGTTTTCATTCAAGACCCGACCAAATCTGTGTCTAGGACATAATCCTCACTGCTGACCTCTCTGTCGATCTTTATGCTTCCACAGCAGGAAAGCAGAAGCTTCAGAGCAAAGCTAGCAGCAGGAAATCAAAGTCTCCTAACCCAGGCCAGGCGTACTCTGCTGGAGAGCGGCCCTCTTCTGTGTCCTCGGTTCATTCGGAGGGCGATTACCACAGACAGGCTCCCACCTGGGCTTGGGAGGACCGGCCGTCATCCACAGGTGACCGCTTTGATTGTGTATTGTTAGATGAAATTGTTTTGTTGGTGACATTAGTTGAAAATTAAGGTGTTTCTCTCTTTCATCCTGCTTCAGGTTCCATGCAGTTCCCCTATAACCCCCTGACGATGCGCATGCTCAGTAGTACCCCTCCCACCTCCATGGCCTGCCCATCTCCCTCCATGCAGTCCCAGCAGCAGCAACAGGGTGGCACCTCTGGCCCCGTGGCCTCAACACGTGCATGGGAGAGAGAGCCACCGCTTCTGTCAGAGCAGTACGAGACCCTCTCAGACAGCGACGACTGAGGCAGGGGACCGCCTCCCTCTCCGACACAAGAGTCCACGCCCCACTCCTGTTCACCATCGCCCTCCTTCCGCTGTCTTTCTGAATCCCACTCACTGCCATTTGAGAGTGAGATTCTGCTGGGAAGGAGGATGCACGTTTGGTGCTACTTTGGTGCCCATCGGTGGTCAGAGCGAGCATTGCAGAGAGCCACTGATTTTCAGGATTAAATCCGATGCTATGATTTTTATTTTGTTCTTTTTTTGGCCCAGTTGGGGATGAGAACTAGACGAATCCCAAGTGAATAGAGACGTGAACGTCAAAAGGATGAAGAACTTGTAAAGAAAGAGACTTGTTTGCTGAAAATTTGTTTTTGTAAAGATTTTTTTTTTGTCTTTAAAAAAGAAAATCAATGTCTGTAAATAGAGTAACCTTTTGCGGTGTTTTTCCTTTAGCTCGTTTTTTTTTCTTCTTCTGCATTTTAACGTTGCTTTTTAAATTCCAGTCAGATGGTTCGGTGGGTGCAACAAGACACTGTGGAGATTTTCGTGGTCAGTCGGGCGAAGAGCGTTGAGCTTCCAGCATCTGACAGTAATGATCTAATCGAAACTACTCCAAATAAAACGCAAAAAGGACTTGATTACCTTTGTCCCTCCAGATCCGGAGCCTGTCTGTGCAGCACTGTTGAGATGTTCTCTGCCCTGTTACTTTAGGGAGGCAGTCACAATCATTCATCAGCTGTATTAGGAGGACAAAACATCAGCCTTTTCTGGTGTAGGAGCTTGTCTGATTCACTTCAGACATGAGATGAATGTTTCTTCTGTTTTCTCTCTCTTTTTCTTTTCAAATTCTAGTTTTCAGTAGTGGCCTGTTGCAGATCTGATCGGAGTGTTTGGCTTTTTTTTTTTTGTGGTTGCTAACTGTTCTTACGCCCTTGTTTTCTTAGAGGTTGTACAAGGTCCGCCACCCATCCCCTGTAACCTTTTTGCTTTTTGAAGATGCATTTGTTTCCGCGGAGAATATACTTGTAAATCCTCTTTTACTAATCATAAAGGAGCACGTATGACGTGTATGTTCTTTCAACTTGTGATTTTCTTAGACCACAAAGCAAAAATACAAAGATAAAAAGAGGAAGTACCAAACTTGATACATCTCTGCACCATTGTTGCACTTTTTTTCTTTAGTAATTTTGAGACGCTTCAAAATCATACTACCTGTAATCTAAGTTATTCAATGTCATAAAGAGGTCTGGGACGCTTTCAGATATATTCATGTTTCAGTCTCTTACTCCATCTGCATTTTCAATTCTTGGAAATCTGAGCTAGTATAAAATCGGTACCATTTATCTTAGTAGCAGCACTCGATCGGAGATCTGAATATCTCAGTCTGAAAGTGAATAAGCTCAGTTTTAGTTTCTTGCAGAAATAGTTAAATGTGATGGAAGCTAATGGAGGCATCTCTTGATCCTGCTTTTTTCCCCACTTCATGTGCTTCTGCTTTGTTCAAATAACACCACCTTTAATATGATGCATTCGTTTTCTTCTGAAGTCTAAAAAAATGTTGAGCTCATGTTTGGATTTTTGCTTGTTCTTTTATTATATTTTTCAGCATCCTGTTTTAACGGGATGTCAAGTGTTTACAATGGCATTGACGAAAAATGGTGAAACTTGAATCTTAAAGAAAATTAAAATTGCTCATTGCGTCAAGTCTATTTTACAGTCCAGCTTTGCAAGGGTGACTTTCATTTTCTTTTTTTTTCTGGTCTGTTCTGAATCAAGACTTGGAAAAATAAGTAACTTGTCCCCTGGTTTTGAAAATCCAGTGTTTGTGTCACTGTCTCCTTGGTAGTGGATGAGAAATGTGCAGACCAATCAATAAAGTAGAACAGAGCTCCTCCTCTCTGAAACAAACAGCGCTGTATTTCCTGTCTCTACTGTGTTTCTTTCCAATCAAATAAAGAAAATAAGATTCTGGAATGAGATGGAGAATAAAGGAGGACAATTGTCAATTTGGAGTATACTTCCGCTTTTAAGTTTCCCAGCATCACTTCTGCTTCTGAATGCTGCTGCATTAGTCGGAACAGAACTGATTATTATAGCATCAGATCATTTACTTAAAGGGGTCATATGATGCTACATGCACTTTTACAAGGTGTTTGAACTGAAATTTGTGTTGGCGATGTGTACACAACCACCCTAAAAATCCAATCGGGGTTTTGGGGTTGGTAGAATTTGTTTTTTCCATGTAGATAAAAAGTCAGTTAAGTATCTGACTGGCCTGAGGTTAATACTGAGATATCTGTTTATAGCTTTACATGCCAGTTAGAATCTCATTGGTTGAACAAAAAACTGTCAAAGCAGAATTCACACATTCATCATCATGTGAGAAGACTATTTGATACTGCTGCTTATGCATTCGTGAACACTTAATGTGTTCAATTTGTGAGGAAATTACACCCTTTCTCACTTCTACTGCAGCATCAGTGATCAGATGAGACCATGAAGCGGTTTGTACTGTATTTCTCTGCTGTCTGGATATTGTGCCGCTGCTGCTGTCTTGTCTGTGGCAGAGGTCAGTACATTTTCTGAATTGTTTATCAATTGTACATTTATCTTATTTGACCCTTTACAGTGTGCAAAGTATCAAAGTCTTGTTATTTTCTAATCTTTCACACAGATCAAGGTGTGTGCAGTGTAGAGAAGCTCATTACCAGAATCAATTTAACCACAGAACTACAGTCTGAAATCCTGCTGCCGTGCCTTTTTAAACCAGCTCTCACTGGATCAAACCTGGACATGAATTCAAGTGCTGTGTGGGCTCAGATTACTGAAAACACTGACGCCATTGTAGAGATCAAAGTAAATGATCATGAAATGTTCTGGAATAACAGAGGCAATAGAATTAAGGCATTCGGTGCTGCTGCTGCATCTGGAAACTTCTCCATCCTGATTGAAGATGTGCAGCTGTCTGATCTGGGGCTCTACCGCTGTGAACATTTCAGAGATACCAACTGTTCTCTGGGCTATAAAGAGATAGAAATCAGTGAGTATTTAAATTATAACTCTTTACAAGGACATTAATAGACTATTGGTGTGTAAAACCTGACATTGTGTTATAAAGTGGATGTATTTATGATCTTGATCAGGTCTGGCTGCTGTTACATTATCACCGCTCAATAACTGGCAGCTCATAGTTGCTGCAGGAGGAGGAGGAGGATTTCTGCTTTTCTGTCTGATCACTGTGTGTGTTTACTGTACATGGACAAAACGTGAGTCTCATAAATCTGCTATGAGACCTGATGAGTAAATCGTATTAATATTATAAAACATACCGTACCAATGTAAAATAATTCACACAACACACACACATGCTACTACAATACAGCAAATGAAGTGAAAGTCACATGTTGTGAAGACAAACAAAACAAGTTTAAAAAAAAACGATTTGTGTGATGACAATATGATTCTGGATTTAATTCATGACACTATAGAATAGTTTTCAATGCAAAACTGCTCTAGAATGCACATGCTTAAATCTAAAGAACATATTGTGCAAAGCTTCATATCATTAACATTTTCTCTTCACATCATCTTTCAGGTCCAGCAGTTGATGCGCTGACCTACACAACAGTTGTCTATGAGGGTCTGCCATGAAAGCAAGAGTGTATTTATATCATAATTAAATGCATTGATACAGTAGCCTGTCATTTATATACTGCGTAAAATGCATTGTTTGTATAACATATAAACTCAGTTGACACTTTGAGACGTACTGTACTGTATCTTTATAACATGGCTGTGGGAGCAGGCTACATTTCTAATTTCCAGCCTTTCCTGAATAATGGAAATAAAACCAGGGTATATAAATATCAGCAGTTTGTATTATAAATGTTGCAGCTGAATACATGAAGTTTCTGAATACTTCTCAGCATCTCTCTCTTTCTTTCCACTCACAGGATCATTTATTCAAGTCATTTCTTTTAGAACAGTCAAGTGATCCATGTTTAACCCTCTGGCCCTCTTCGTTTAGGAGTCACACTTACCTTCTTCGCAACTTTGAAATGTAACTTTTTTTTTTTTTTTCTTCAGTTCTTCAGGAAAACCAATGTAATATATTTTGGTTCAATAATATTTTATTGATCATCTTTTATGATTTTTATGGTATTTTATGATACTATGCAATATTTATAAAATTGTATTTTCAACTATTTTCTCCATTAGAATATATATATATATATATATATAATTTAAAAATTTTAATAAATGCAACATTTCACATTAAAATAGAGTGAAAACATTTAAAATCCGTTTTTTGATGTGAGAATTGGGCAATCTGGAGGCATTAAAAAGATTAAAACTCGTTTAATGTTGCATAACCTCTTGTATTAGCACACTATATAGATATATACAGAGGCATTTGGATTCCCATAGTTTTTTTAGACCTCATCTCTTCATTTTTTTTTTTTAGGTTTTGCATTTAGATCTACATCTAGATATTCTAAAAGATTACTTTTTGTCAACGTTAAGATATTTTTGGTTTCATTATGATTAGTCAAACATTAAAATCTTGTTGGAAAGGGAACACAGAGAAAGCATTTTTGTTATTCAGTATTTGTTCATTAAAAAATCTAACAAAATAAGGAATGAAAAGTGATAATTCAAAACACTATAAATTTTGTAATTAATAATTTATTCAATGTACTTCAATAAATGTTAACGTTGTGGTCTTCATTTCTTTGTGTGAGAGAGAGAAAGCAAGCCTTTTTTTTTTTTCATTTATTGATTTCACATATTCTCACAATGTGCTCTCTTGCAGTCTTACCGGTTCATTTCTGTGTGTGTGTGTGAGAGAGAGAGAGAGAGAGAGAGAGACCCTTTTGTATATTTTCCATTTATTGATTGGTGTCTATTTTGCACTCCTTATATTCTGGAGAGTCACCCCTTGATTGCTGCACACTTTTTTCCTGACCAGTGGCTGATTTGTAGTTTGTACCACCAAAAGATTCACTGAGTTTTCTCATTTCTTAATTTTTTTTTTTTTTTTTTTTTTTTTGGACTCTTTAACATATCCAAATCATGTCCATGATTTTTTTTTTTTTGTGTGTTCATATTGCTAATGTGACAAAAGTCAACAAGTGTCATCTCATTCCGATGAAGCTTTTTAAACTATTTTTTTTAAATTTCAAAATATAGAAATGTTCAGTAAAAAATGACCGAAGAGGGCCAGAATGATTAGGACACTAGTATATTCACCAACTGAAAAATGGTTTTAAGTCAGTTCTTTCTTTTGCTGCAGTGTTTCAAAACGTTAATTTTTCCATTAACTGTAACAATCCATTTTAGTTTATTATTATTATTTTGCACTAGGTGCCAGTGAATCACACAGATCTGATCATCATCAGACTGTCTGTAATGACATGAAGAAACAGAACAAACTGAGACAGACTCAATCAACGTCTCCAAGAAACCTGTCTGCAAAGCTACCTGAAATACTATGCACAAGTGCACCGAGGGCAAAAGCTGTTTTAAATGCAAAGGATGCTCACACCAAAGGAAATCTGTTTATGACATTATTTTGATAGTAATCTCGTTTTACAGCATTTTTACACAAGTGCCTAAAACGTTTAACAGTACTTGAGCTTTGCAGGTCTCTCGAAGCATCTTGGAGATATTGCCACAGTTCTTCTGGATTGAGTCCATCTCAGTTTGTTCTGTTTCTTCATGAAGTCTCAGACAGACTGATGATGATCAGATCTCTGTGTGGAGCACTGACTGTTGTCACACAAAAATCTCACTGGATTATTATGATTAATGGCAAAATGAATGTTTGGAAATGTAAACGTATTATCTTCTGACACACTACAGCTAAAGATATAAATTACTGACTTAAACTTTTCTAGCTGGTGAAAACACTAGTGTTCATTTTGGCAACCACTGTAAACTAAAACTAACATACTGATAAACTAAACTAACATTAATGGATATTCAATCAAATGTATGTTGATCGTTTTTAAAGCTCTTGAGTTCAGTTTAGAATATCAGGGTTTCTTTCACTGTGAACACAGAGGAGCCATTGGCGTCAAACCTCGATGAGACGGTGCTTATTTTTATTTAGCCAGTCTGTGCAATTTCCAAAAGATAGAGTTAAAACGTCTGAGTTCACAGGGTCTGAACACAGCTCACAGATAGTGTAATGCTTTGCAAGATGTAGGTGTGAGTGCATAGCATCACCTTAACCATAAAGCTGCAACAGGCAAGCTGAGGTGATGTTCCCATGGTCCTTCTTAAACCATGTTACCCTCCACAGCACATCGTCATCGGACAGAAAAACTTCTGGAATAACAGGAGTAGATCAATTGAAGTGTCAGTTTGCTGTTGGACAGTGATCATTTTTATATCATATTTAACTAATTACCCTTTGAAATATTTTATTTTCCCTGAGAGATGAATCGCTTAAGTCTCTCATTCGTACCTGTCTTTCTCAACACACCAGTGTGTATTTCAGTATGACAAATACTAGGGATACAAATTTGGAATATAGAGCATAGCCAGGCTATACAGACAGAAAGTTACTTGGATTTATTTTAACTGTTCTTCTATTTATGTGTAAAATAATTTTTTATATATTTATCCTTTGGGTGAATGGCAAAGAATACAGAGAATACATTTTGGTTTGTAGCTATAAAATCCTTTATTCTTTAATGTGTGAATTGTTCTGTGATGCTCATCATGATGAAGTGTGAAATACAGAATTGTTTTGGACAAAGACGGATAGTTTGATAACTTCTGATTACTTTATCCATGTTCCCCGTGTCTAGCAGTGTTATACCTGTAGGTCTCCTGATGAAGGTCGTGTGACCGAAACGTTGGTGTGATTAAAATTTTAATTTGCAAGTTAAGGTAGTGTGCGGGAGTTCCTTATATGTTGACACGACCCACCTGGTCTTAATTTCCTACGCACCTATCACTTACAGGTGTGCAATGGAGTTCGTTCACTAATTAACCTTATAGGTCTAAAATGATGTTTTTCTGCTTTTGATGGTTGTCAGTGAATTGGTTTTGTGGCGAAGGCGACAGACAGAAGGCTGTTTGTGGTGATAACAGCTGAAGTGTCACGTGAGATGTACTCCGTTTCACCAGCTATTCAAATGCAACAAAATTGCAGAAGACAATGCTCAAAATAAATTTGACATTTCTTTTCTAACTGCTTGGTTCCTTGTAGTTAAACTAATTTTAAAACCATTACTGTTTTTTTACATTATCAAACTATTTCTATGCTATGTTTATGAAGCTAAAAAATAAACCAACTGAACCAAAAATAAATTTCAGTGTCATTAATATATACTTTTATAGGTTTTAATAATAAAAAAAATATATATATATATATATATATATATATATATATATATATATAGTTAAAATATTATAAAGTTAATGTTTACTTTATTTTGAGTAACTTTTTTTTTAATGGTTTTGTTTTTGTTAGACTGATTTTCTGTATTTTTTCCCCCAAGCAAAACCTGTGGATGCATAAAACTGACAAATGAACAAATACAATGGGATTCATCTTTGATGTATTTCTGTAACAAGCAGTGGTTGCTTCCTTTAGATTACTCAGGAACTGGTTACAACGCAATTAGCAGCAATACCTGCAGAAAACATTTCCTGTAGTTATTTATGCATTTCACTCTGCTGTGTCTCAGTCCTACTCGGTGACATTGTCGTTTTTGAGCTTGATTTGGGTTGCCACAGCATTTCAGTGGAGTTAAAGTGTGACTTCCAAAACATGAAAGCGCCCTGTTTTCAACCCATTCTGAGGCCTGAGACGTTTCAGATCATTGTCTTGCAGCATGAGCCAGCTGTGCTTCAGCATCAGTACACAGACAGACGGACAGCTTCACTTGAAGAACAGAATCATAATTCCTTTACTGAAAAGGCATCTAGTTCCTGAAGCAGATAAACATCAGTGTCTGCTGCTATGAAGAGGTTTTTATGAAATGAAGACTGAAAACCAAAAAATGCACTTGTCTGAACACATTCCATGTAAAATATATAAACTTTTTGAACAGCATTATAATTGCTGTTTGATTAGTTTGAGCTTGTTTAAAAACAAAACAAAACAAAAAAAAAAAAACAGAAAACTGTTTTCCATAAACCAATTGTTAATGGAGCATCATCACTGTGGTTTTACCAAGTAAACCTATTTTTTTCAGCTTTTTCAGGAAGTGACATGCTCAACAATTTCTCACCTCGCTGCTCTGAAACTCACTGTTCTTTTCTGCTGCAGCTTCAGTGATCAGATAAAACCATGAAGCCGTTTGGACTCTGTTTTTCTGCTGTGTGCATATTGTGCTGCTGCTGTCTTGTGTGTGGCAGAGGTCAGTAGATGTCTTCTGTTTATTATCTGTATTATAACCTATACTGTATTTATTGGACTTCTTAATTAGATTTTTTTCCACTTTATCAAGCTCTTGTATATTTCAATCTTTCACACAGATCAAGGTGTGTGCAGTGTAGAGAAGCTCATTACCAGAATCAATTTAACCACAGAACTACAGTCTGAAATCCTGCTGCCGTGCCTTTTTGAAGCAGCTCTCACTGGACCAAACCTGAACGTGAATTCAAGTGCTGTGTGGAATCAGATTACTGAAACCACTGTCGGCATTGTAGAGATCAAAGTAAATGATCATGAAAGCTTCTGGAATAACAGAGGCAATAGAATTAAGGCATTCCGTGCTGCTGCTGCATCTGGAAACTTCTCCATCCTGATTGAAGATGTGCAGCTGTCTGATCTGGGGCTCTACCGCTGTGAACATTTCAGAGATACCAACTGTTCTCTGGGCTATAAAGAGATAGAAATCAGTGAGTATTTAAATTCTAACTCTTTACAAGGACATTAATAGACTATTGGGGTGTAGAAACCTGATATTGTGTTATAAAGTGGATGTATTTATGATCTTGATCAGGTCTGGCTGCTGAGTTTTCACCGCTCAATAACTGGCAGCTCATAGTTGCTGCAGGAGGAGGAGGATTTCTGCTTCTCTGTCTGATCACCGTGTGTGTTTACTGTACATGGACAAAACGTGAGTCAAACCACTCTGCTATGATGTTAAAGCAAACCATATAAATCTAAATAAATATGCTGAGCTAGTTATAAATGCTGGTGAAAGTATTATAAGTAGGCAATATTCAACACATGTAATCAAGTCTCTCTGGAATGGTTACTTGAGAAGCCTGTTAAAACAAATGGCATTTTATAAGGTAGCACATTATAGGGAAAAAACAATTATAAATGAACTCTTTGATCTGCTCTTCCAGAAACTTTATTAATTTCATTGCTGAACCGCACATACATAAAATGTAATCTTTAGAAACTGACCAGAGTGACATCTTCGACACCTGTGTGAAAGAACCTCAAGTCCTTAACTCAAAAATGACAATTCTGTCATGAATAACTCACCCTCATGTCGTTCCAAACCCATAAGAATATTTTTGTCTTCTGAACACAAGATCATTTTGATCAAATCTGAGAGCTTTCTAACCTTACACGGACAGTAAAGCAACTACCACATTCAAGATCTAGAAAGGTAAGAACAACATATCAGCGGTTCAACCTTAATTTCATGAGTATACTTTTTATGCACAAAGAAAACAGTGTTAGAGACAGTAATTTTTTCATTAAAAAATATCTTAATTTGTGTTCCAAAATGGTTTGGTTTATAACGACATGAGGGTGAGTAATTAATGATTAAATAAGTGTGCCTAAGCTCCCCATATAATTTTGGTGATTACTGTATTATACTTTATAAACAAATAAGAATATTTTCTGTTCTAAGGACAAACAGTTGATGCATCAGTCAACCACACATCACACAATTGTCATGACAGTGAAGGTAAATCTTATTTCTCAGTATATACCGTATATTGTCATATAAACCAATGCCAGTGGTCTACTCTAGAATGAATCTAGCTATTTTGTGATGGAGTAATCTTGAGAAATGCTTCAATTATATAAAAAAAAAGATTGAAACTGGCCGTATTGATTTCTTTGTTCTTTCAGGACAAAAAAATGATGAAATAACCTATGCGTCAGTTGTTCCTAAGTCACACAATTGCCATGACAGTGAAGGTGAATCTTATTTCTCAGTATACTGTATATTGTATATTGTTATATAAACTAATGCCTGTTGTGGTCTAGAATGAGTCTGGATATTTTGTGATGGAGTAATCTTGAGAAATGCTTGAATGCTACATCAATTCAATAATGTATATATACACACAAAATAGCTTTCTCTGCTGTGGAGTCAAGACATTTGCAAATATGATTAAAAGATAAATATGCGACAAACCTACAGAATGTCACCTTTTATTATAAGGTTTTAGACACGTTTTACCAAATAAAAGGACAGCACTTTTAGAGTTCATCCCACTATTTGATGTGAGCATAAATATTGGAAAAGTTGAATTTAAGTAAAAGATTAAAAGCAGTGAGTCTGCAACCCACAGACATCACCAGACTCTTGGTCTTATGCTTTGAAATGCTTTTCTCCGGCCGTTATTGCAGCCAATTCCAACTGTTGTGTGTTTTGGGGAGTTTCTGTCTTTAGTCTCCTCTTCAGCTGGTGAAATGAAGGTTCAATCGGATTGAAATCTGGAGATTGATTTGGGCAATCTAAGACTTGACATTTCTTTGCCCTGATAAAGTCCTTGGCTGAACTGGTGGAGTGTTTTGGGTCATTGTCCTGATCTAATATAAAGTGCTTACTAATGAGTTTGGTGGCATTTTCTTGAATATTGGTAAGATGATTTTGTACCCTTCCAAATTCATTCTTCTACTGCCATCATAGACTTTAGGACACAGAAAGACCTGTGAGGCAACTTTTCCATTACGTATGCTCACATCAGATAAGGAGATGAAACTCTAAAAGTGCTGATCTTCTTAGCTGGTAAAACATCTTTGTGTTGAATCACCCAATAATAAAATGTGACATTCTGTAGTTTTGTCTGATATTCATCTTTTAATCATATTTACAGATTTCTTGACTCCACAGCAAACAGAACAATTTTGTCTTTACTGTTCCAATACTTACGGAAGGCACCGTATATATATATAATTGTATATAAATATAAATGGGAATTTATTTATATAAAGGCATTATTGTTTTCTTTGTTCTTTAGGACAAAAAAATGATGAAATAACCTATGCATCAGTTGCTCTTAAATCACACAACTGCCATGACAGTGAAGGTAACTGTCAGTTATGTTTTATTACAGATGTTTTGCTTACACTACATCAAACTTGTGACAGCTAAAAGTCTCTCTTTTGCGAGACATTTTTCTCACGATATATTTTTGTATTTACTTATTTTTTATCTATTTCCTCATCAGTTCTTCTGAATAATAAACCTGTAAAAGGCTCTGCATCAGAAACCATGGTCAACCCAGAGACGGTCCTTTACTCTACCCTCAAGCAAAGAGAGGGAAGATGAGCAAGTGAGCAGCAAAACAGACAAATTAAAGCACTCAAGAAATAGACTATATTTTTATGGAACTCCCAGCTTCTATTGTTTGATTTTATTTGACAAGAAATACTAAATGTTTGATATTGTTACAGTAACTCATTAACATCATTAGGACATTTTCTAAAGCACTAGGGAAACCAAAGTAAACTAATTCATACCCTTGTAGTTGTAATTGTGGAAAGAGTCTAATATATATCCTTCATGTATATTGGCTTTATATTTATCTCTTGGTTGTTTTTTGTAATTTTATAATATATAATTTTCTTGGCTCAGCTGCATGAGGCTTGGTTGTTGTAACTATAGATGAAGAGTGTGAAACTAAACTCAGCTACTTTATCACCTAAACCACTGAATTCTTTGCAGACAACGTGACAGAGCCTCACATGCAACAGTAAGACAGGATAAACTGTGTCTGTGTCTATGAGTAGTTAGCTACTCGAGGCCAAGATGCTCACAGGAAACGAGTGGAAATTCTCATATCCATCAGCTTCTTCACAAATAAGTTATAGCTTCTGTTTTGTCACATAGTGTGAAAAGTTGTGTGAAAATACTTGAGATAAAGCTCGTAAGCTCGACAATTGTCAATTGTGCCAGTACATTAGATTTACAATAAACCTGACTTGAAAGAACAGTTGTTGAACTATTCAATTCAGAGGCATCATGCCCATTCAACCCGAGCCAAGTGGATTTTGAATTCAGCTTGCAAAAGACAAAAAATAGCTGATTAATATTTTTTTAATGAATATATTTGATTAGAACATTCAGTGCGTCACATCACCAGCTGCTAAATTCATAACTTTGTTCGCTGGCTGCCACTGAGCCAGACACAGATGTGTTTTAGAGCTCTGCGCACTATAACCAATCACACACGATTCTGAGCTTATGAATGCAATAGCCAATCAGAAGCGTTCTGATGAGTCATCACTGTAACTCCTGTTTTCAGTGTGCACGCTCACTTACTGAATTCTCTCATCAGAAACAGCAAAGTGCATACGATGCAAGTAAGATATGCATTTCACAGTGTAAACGGCTTCAGTGATTAAAATGAGAGATTTTGAGAGTGCTTAAACTCTGGTTAGACTGAAATTGTGATAATGAAATTATAATGTTATTTGGTAATGTAGCCTAAATGTTCTTTACTATCTTTCTGTGCAATGAAAGTGTAATTAGTAACTTGCATTGTTTTTATTAAATTCACTTTAATTACAATGTCAGTCACATTAAAAATATGTTATGGCATGACACCATCAATATGTGGTAGCTATGTAAAAAGATTACTAGTGGTGTTTCGTCCATATAAGATGTGAATTATCTGCATACCCAGGCCATTTAAGAGAATAAGTTCATGTGATAATTACAATAAACATGATTATATAATGATACAAGACAAACTAAAATATTTTGTCAAATAAGATAAATTATGAACTTTTTTAAATACAATAAAGGTGTTTTTGATAAATTAACAAAAGTTCTTTACTTTTCTTGAAACAATACCTTCTAAACATTAAACATTCACTGTCCGTCTTTATTCACCTCTTCCTTGTGGTTTCTCATTACATTTCACTAAACTAAATAGTGTAAATTGCATTGCTAATGTCAAAGAATAGAACATTTTATTCAATGTTACAAGGTGCTCCATCTGTGCAACTGGAATTTAAAGTGTCTTCGTTAGCGAAGCATTAAAAAACTAAAACTGATAAGTAACTGATTGGAGAGTAAAATAATAGCAGATTTGCCTCATGTTAAATTAATACTAAAAACTGAGATGAAAAATTGACTTAAGCCAGAAATACACTTTTTTCATGTTAAGTGTGTAAGGTCCACGCACTCGGTCCAAAGAAGGTATCCAGTGCTGGCTGAAGGATTCTTGTGTGTTCTGTCTTTTCAGTGCGCAAAGTTATTCAATTTATGTTAAATTCTAATCTGACTCCATTTTATTGTTTAATCTGACTCTATTTTAGTATGACCTTGAAATTAGGTTGAAAGGCAAATTGGTTGATTGTCTGTCTCTAATTCTTCTTCTTCTGACATTTGCATGAAAGACATTGAGAAATGGCACACCTCCTACAGTGAGCAAAATATCTCTTAACTCTTAGGATCTTTATCACCTTTTAGTCTACTTGTAAAACTGAGACCATTGTACCAGAGACAATACAAATGACACCAAACATGACTGTAAATAGCACTTGCATTCATGTAGAACATTATATTTTACTACTTAGAAATTTGAGTAAGCTGGGTGAGGGGAAGTTATCCAGTGCATATGTGAGAGGTGTTTTCCTGCATTTTCTTTCTGTGAGATGTGGGAACAGATGTCTGCATGTTAATGCACTGTGTGTCTATTGTATGTCTCAGAAGTTCAAAGTGTTGATATGGTAACTAGTAAATACCATCAATTTTATGTTGCTATACTTTTGTTCTATAGTAGCCTAATATTAACATGCATATACATGAATACAACTATAAACATGAACATATATACATAATTATAAAAAATGCATTTTACTGTGAACACAGTAGGCTAGGCTAAGCACACATGACGCACCATTCCCGCATCGATGTCCACGCCCGACCTCTCCTCATGTTTGCCTCTGACTGCAAATAATCATAATTGATGGACAGCTATGCCCTGGGAAAAAAAAAACATCAGCAGTCCGGCAGTCCGGCGCAGAGAAAAGAAAAAGTAAAAAAAGCCCCAGATGAAGACAGTGCATTCATTTCAGGTACTTTAATAATCCGGTGAAGCTTTTTTGGCTTTTTGGATGTTCTTTTAATTGTGATGATTTTGGCTCATTTAACAAATACCCACCAATACACAAACAACAAATTATAATATGGTGACATGCCAATCAGCTAGTCAACTCAAAACACCTGCAAAGGTTTCCTGAGCCTTCAAAATGGTCTCTCAGTTTGGTTCAATAGGCTACACAACCATGGGGAAGACTGTTGATCTGACAGTTGTCCAGAAGATAATCATTGACACCCTTCACAAGGAGGGTAAGCCACAAACATTCATTGCCAAAGAAGCTGGCTGCTGTATCCAAGCATGTTAACAGAAAGTTGAGTGGAAGGAAAAAGTGTGGAAGAAAAAGATGCACAACCAACGGAGAGAACCGTAGCCTTATGAGGATTGTCAAGCAAAATCAATTAAAGAATTTGAGTGAACCTCACAAGTAATGGATTGAGGCTGGGGTCAAGGCATACAGACGTGTCTAGGAATTTGGCTACAGTTGTCGTATTCCTCTTGTTAAACTACTCCTGAACCACCGAGGTATCTTACCTGGGCTATGGAGAAGAACTGGACTGTTGCCCAATCCAAGGTCCTAGAGTCTGGAGGAAGGGTGGAGAAGCTCATAGCCCAAGTTGATTGAAGCTCAGTGTTAAGTTTCCACAGTCTGTGATGATTTGGGGTGCAATGTCATCTACTGGTGTTGGTCCATTGTGTTTTTTGAAAACCAACATCACTGCACCCGTTTACCAAGACATTTTGCAGCACTTCATGCTTCCTTCTGCTGTCCAGCTTTTTGAAGATACTGATTTCATTTTCCAGCAGGATTTGGCACCTGCCCACACTGCCAAAAGCACCAAAGGTTGGTTAAATGACCATGGTGTTGGTGTGCTTGACTGGACAGCAAACACACCAGACCTGAACCCCAGAGAGAATCTATTGTCAAGAGGAAAATGAGAAACAAGAGACCAAAAAATGCAGCTGAGCTGAAGGCCACTGTCAAAGAAACCTGGGCTTCCATACCACCTCAGCAGTACCACAAACTGATCACCTCCACGTCACGCTGAACTGAGGCAGAAATTAAAGCAAAAGGTGCCCCAACCAAGTATTGAGTACATGTATAGTAAATTAACATACTTTCCAGAAGGCTAATAATTCACAAAAAATTATTTTGGCAGAATCTATTTACACTAACTCTGCCCACCTTCGTGTGGTTGGTATTGTCAACACTACAAAAGACCCGAGTTCGAATCCACCTTTTGCCGAACTTTAGTTCTTTCGAAAATAATTTATTTCGTTTGAAAATAAAGTATCGTGTAGGTTTATGCTAGGTGTAGGGAGGGCTTTATTGTCCCAATAAGATTGCATCCATTTTTTTTTTTTTTTTATTAAAATCAGAATTTACACTCAATATGTTATTAATGCATAGTGTTTTATATTTTACTACAATACAGAGGTGCAGATAATTGCCACTCTTTTGAAATAAGTAGTATAAATTTCAGAAAATCCTGCTATTTCATCATAATTGAAGTGGAATCTATGGGAGGTCAGATATAGTAAGTGAGATCCGCAAAGGAAGATTGAGGATGATTGGTCACGTAGAAAGGATGCTGGATGAAAGAGCAGCAAAGAAGGAAAGCCAAGGAAAGCCAGGAGGTAGACGTTTAAGAGGACACCCCAGACTGAGGCGGCAAGATCAGGTGGATGACGACCTCAGACGTATGGGAGTCAGAAGATGGAGGACTTTGACAAAGGACAGGCACCTCTGGAGGCAGACTGTTGCAGGCCGAGGCTCTCTGAGAGCTGTAGCACCGGGGATGATGATGATGTAAATTAAATCTATAGATATTTGCACTTGGTGAATAGAATATCTCAAAGAAATACTACTATTGTCACTCAGTGTAAATAGAATCCATAGCTATTTGCACTTAGTGTAAATAGTAACTAATTGCTATTTGCACATAGTGTAAATAGCCTCCAGCCACTGTCGTTGATTTTTTATTTAATTTATTATTTGTTTATTTTGATATTTAATCTTTTTAAATGTTGTATTTAATGTGTGTAATTTTAGGTTGTTTTTTTTTTCGGTAGAGCTACAATTGTAATTTGTAAATAATATAATTTCATTACAATTTATTAATTCTCAAAAATAATAAGTGCATGACGCCACTAATTCATTGTCAGTAACACTGGAACACTGGATTTTTCACTTCAAATGAGCACATATGTCTTTAGTGCACATGTTTAGGATTTATGCGCATATTGATATTTCTATCCAGCATTTTTTAAATCTGATATTCCAAAATTCTCATAAAAGTATGTAGATGCCAACACAGCTACTGACTGAATACAGTACACACACACACACACACACAATTGTTTTTGTGCTTAATTTGAAGTCCTAAAAGGAATACAATGTAATGTTTTTGTCACTTTAAATGGTTCACTTAATTTAAAACTGATTATTCCGTTTTTGCATAAACTGGGAGTTTGGGTCTTATTTCAGCAATAACTTCACATTGTTAGATCTATCTAGACATGGGAATCATATATCCTCTGTCGTTTGTTTCTTAGGTTGTGTGGTGAAGTGTTGACAGAAATGTGGTAATGCAGATGTGTTATGATGGTTCACACTTTACAAATCTGTGAGACACGGTTTAAGATGTAGTTTCACCTGCCTTGCTCAAAACCTCATAGACACCCAGCTCAAACAGGTGCTCCAGAAAAAAATCAGCATGTCTAAAATGATTTACAGGTAACATGAACTTTGTAAACCACAGTCATTACAGAGATTTTATTTTGATATCACTACCTAGATGCCTTATTTTGATACAATGATAAATTGGATACATTACAGCTTTTAAATTACACCTATATAGGGCCTTTACAATATGGGTCTAGAGTCTGTATAGAAGACTGGATAAAATACATTACAGTACATCCCACTGCAGTTTATCTAAATTTGGTTTCCCACGACTTTACCTTCCCTATAGAGGGCGCCAATGTCTGTCTGATTCTTGCCACAAGTTGTGACTCACAACCTAGCCATAAATGTCAATAACTTCTGAATCTCTTTAACGTAAGAGCAAATGACCTCTGATTCTGCTACAGCTGACTGACTCCTAGAACTAACCAGAACTACTGTAAGTGCTCTAGAATAAAACTTTTCTCAGCTGATGTTTGCTGCTTGTCTTTGTACTTAAGTTACGTTAAGAGTATCTTGTATGCCCTTCACACCCCTCCTCAAAACACTTCTTCAAATTCAAAGTGTTCTATAAAACAATCATAAGTTTGGATGACTTATTTAAAATCCCCAAAGGTAAGATGTTTTATAATTTTACTGGGTTATTTCAAATACATTTTTGTAATTAAAAAATGACAACATAACATTATAATATACAGTATTACTTCTACTAGGGATGTGTATGAGTCCGATGTGGCACATATGATCAAAAATGTAGTAATGATAACTGCTTTCAATGTAGGAGAGACTAGACAGTTTTCTAGCACCAGCGGTTTAACCGATTAGAAATTAGCAACTGTAGGACTTACAAGACAAAACTTTTTTTTTAAAGTAACAGTTTATTTATTTAACATACAGTCATGTTAATGGGTTTTAGATAAAGATGCAGAACTGAATCTTCAGACATTCTTGATCAGTTTTATTTAACATCTACACATACTATATATATATATATATATATATATATATATATATATATATATATATATATATATATATATATATATATATATATACTTTCATGTCTGATATATCATGTGTTTCTACTGGACTTTCATGGTACACAAAATGGTACAGTATTTTTAGACTATATATATATAGTTATGAACCTAAGACATCTGTTGGTTGTTTCCATTCTGCCCTGTGTTCTCTCTGTGTATGTTTGCTTCAGATGGGTGGTTCCAGGAGATAATTTGTTGGAGGCTGCGTTCTTGGTTCTCCTATTCACCTGACCCAGAGATAAGGACTGCCCCAAACACTCATCGGGGCCATGATTGTGCCTTCGTGTGTGACTCGATAGTGTGCCGTTTGCCTAGTTATTGTTGTTTGTTTAAATTTTTGATTGTCTTACCAGAGAGATAGTGTGTTGCTGTATAAGATTGTGATTGTGTTCTGTGATAATTCTGTTGTATTGTTTATTTGCCTCCATTCTGTGTTATTCCCGGTTAACTTGACCCAAGCCTGATTGACTACGATTTTGGGTTCCGATTGTACAATGTTGGTTCTTAACTTGTATATATCTCTTGTAAACATTTTGTTAATCTTTTTTTTTTTTTTTTTTTAAGTTATGTAGCGGGTTAGATGCCATTTTATTTTGATATACACTTTTCACATTGTTTTGGGTTTAGAGAGTCCGGTATGTTGAAACTTGTTTTCTTTCATTTTGACTTAGGAAGTGTAAAGGGTTAACAAAAAGAGGATCTTTGTTTGTTATTTTGGCCTTGTCTGCCCCTGATGCTAAGTCCCATCTTTTTAAATAAATTATTGTTATTCAACATCTCTCTGCTTCTGAGACTCTCTTCCTTTGCCTGTTACGGCTTACCCCTAGCGGTCGTAACAATAAATATAAAATAGAATTGTTTTCCTTGTTTATGTAGCCTAATTGAGTCTATTTTATACCACATGGAAGAAAAAGAAAATGTTATATATATATATATATATATATATATATATATATATATATATATATATATATATATATATATATATATATATTCAACTACTTTAAATTTTTCAGCTAGGCCTAGATGTATCCTTAAAAGCAGCAATCAAGTATGGAACAATCATATGGTGAACCATTCTCAGAATTCTTGCTGTGCATTTAACCCATCCAAAGTGCACACACACAGTAGTGAACACACACAGTGAACACACATCCGGAGCAGTGGGCAGCCAATAATGCTGCGGTGTCTGGGGAGCAGTTGGTGGTTCAGGGCCTTGCTCAAGGGCACCGTGGTCGTGGTATTGCCGGCCTGAGACTCAGCCCACGGAGTCAAACTCTCCAACCACTAGGCCACAACTTCCCACACAGCGTATTAGTAATAAAATAATATAGATTTTACTGATTGTCATAGGCTGTTGTAGTAGAACTACAGTAAAGCACAGATCATTATTGATACACATGCGATTTCTTTCCCAGATGTGTACATTCGATTGAGACAAAACCAACTTTGTTAATGTGAACTATGGGTGTTTTTGAAAGTTTAATCATAATAGAGAGTAGTATAGTTCAGTAACCCCAGGTTAGGATGTGCGTGCTTGTAGTTGTAGAACCATATATAGAACCATATATCAAAAATGGCAGGACGCACAGATGCGTCTCTCTCGGAAGAGGTTGAAATTAAAATAAACCAGCGTACGTTGTGAGTAAATAATTTGTAGAGATCTGACCATTATGAACAGCTGAATGTACGGAGACATCCGATGACCAAACAACAACGGAATTCGTGAATGGAAAAATCAAGCCCAGGCTGATTTGTGTTTTTAGTGAACCGTATGGGTTGTATGGGCCAAAAATCACGTGAACGCGCTCAGAGCCCTAAAAAGGACCAAGTGTGAAAATACCCTCTTTATGATGTCATCATACTATGGACAGATTCAAGGCAATTCGTTCTTCCCATTATAAATGATTTCCATTAAAAGTTGAATTCACAAATTATTCAGTTATTTGGCCCCAACCTAAATAAGAGTGCTACTGAATATCTTGTAATATTAATCTTCAAATGACAGGTGACATGAACTCATTAACTTTTCTGGAGGCAGGTTTGAATTGGATTAGGGAAATAAACAGAAGCAGTTCTGAGGAGTTCGATCTCTTCAAGTGGAGGATTAACTAGTTTGACTAGAAAAAGTATACTGGAAAAAATCAACCGACACTATCTAGGCAAACATGTCAGGCAAACAAAGTAATTAAAACACATCAGTTTCTGTTTGTACTGTCAGAATGGCTCATACAATCCATTTCAACAGGAAAGTTGCGCAAATATCTTCTACCCCAAGTCATCTGCCTTGTTTCTGTGTGAACAATGTGTCATAGTACACTCAATCCCTGACAAAGATTGTAGAAATTAAATACTAAACTCACATTACATAACATGCATATGTGCAAATAAACTTGAAATGCATTTACAACATAATCACCCACATTGATTGATTAATGTGAACACTCTGATAAGCATGTGACTGATGGGAAATTTTTGGCTGAAGCCACCACTGCAAAATGACTGTTCTAGCATCCCAGTGACAGCTCATTTGTTTTTCGTGAATCTTCAATGTATTTAGCGAACACATGGTTAAGTTTGTTGGTTTTAGGAGGAGGAAATGTACACAGTGGTGTGTTCAGTTAAATCCATATACACACACTTCAAACCATATGAATCCTTCCCTCCTTTAAGTATATTTGTTTTAGAAACACACAAATATTGTGTGAAATAACATTATTTCTGCCTTTCTGTCATCAGTTTCATGTTTGCAAAAGCTGTGATGCAGAACGCTTATTAGCTTTAATTTACACACATTTTATTTACATTAAAAATTAGTTCCTGTTTCCGGAAAGTACTTTTTTTTCCCATCACAGCAATACTATATAAGCCCTCCCTTTATCGAATATTTTGTTCACAAGAAACCTGGCCTACAGGTAAGTATTGCTCTCTCTTGAGAATTGTGTTTTCCTTGTAAGACTTAAAACTAAAATCCTTAGGATGGGTAAATATGTTTTTCTTCTTTTACAGCCATGGAGAAACAATCTTTTCTTTTCTGGCTGGCAGTTTTAACAGTAACTGGTAAGTTATTTTTTGTTTTTGGTAATATATTTTTACTACATAAAATTGTTCAGTGCAAAGTAATATTTGTTTTCTATTTTTTTTTCATTTGATAAGCTATACTATTACTAATAATGTGTGCTTTATATATATATATATATATATATATATATATATATATATATATATATATATATATATATATATATGTATGTATGTATGTATATATATATATATATATATATATATATGTATATGTATATATATATATATATATATATATATATATATATATATATATATATATATATGTATATACATATATATGTATATATATATATGTATGTATATATATGTGTATATATATATATATATATATATATATATATATATATATATATATATATATATATATATATATATATATATATATATATACATACATGCACATATAAAGTATGTGTGACCCTGGACCACAAAACCAGTCACAAGGGTCCATTTCTTGAAAATGAGATTTTTACATAATCTGAAAGCTAAATAAATAAGCTTTCAGTTGATGTATTATGTCAGCCCACATGGAAATAACCTATACAAACATATATGTTTTAATATAGGTTTTGATATATGTTTTTAATATATGTGACATATATAAAATTGTCTGTTTTCCTATATTACAAAATGGCCAATTTTATATATGTCACATATATTAAAAAACCTATATCAAAACATATATGTTTATATAGGTTATTTCCATGTGGGTGGACTTTTCTTTAATGGAGTGCCGAACCTCAGAGTTCATGCAAACATCAACATTGCTGTAATCAAATGTGTTCTTAAGTGCTGCTTTTACATCGAAGTCAGTTTTTGTTGTGTTTATTTAGTTATTGAGAGGTAGGAGCTCAGTATATATTTAAATATTCATCCAAACACCGCTCAGCCTCAGGTTCTCAGGTTAACTGAAGCGCTGTCTTATTTTTTTCAACTGAATCAGGAGAGTTGTAATACAGTTTTGTGCTACAGAGCCACAATGGTCAAACCGCATTATTCCAGGCTCACACATTAGATACTAGATCAAACCACTGTTACAGAGAGTCATGTGCTTTCACATCTCCCAACCACTCAAAATCATCTATTAACAGCGCAATAAACAAATTACCAGTACACAATATTAGAATGCAATACCCCAAGACAGACACTCAAAGAGAAATTAAAGACTTTGATTTAACACAAGGAAAACTTTAGATTTTCTTACCTGACTGGTACTTGTCGCTCTGACTGATGCCATTATGTGGCATATATAGGCACATTTGCAGCATATATATTATCATATATGCTGTATATATGCAGCATATATGTGCATATAAACTGCATATAAGTTTCATATATGCGCATATATCCTCATATAGGTTCTTTCCATGTGGGGGGACATTATTTGACTTAGATGCAACTATTTGAAAATCTGTAATCTGAGGGTGCAGAAAAAACAAAATAATGAGAAAATCACCTTTAAAGTTGTCCAAATGAAGTTCTTAGCAATACGTATTACTAATCAAAAATAAGGGTTTGGTATATTTATGGTAGGAAATGTACAAAATATCTTCATGGGACATGATCTTTACTTTATATCCTAATAATTTTGGGGATAAAAGAAAATCCATCATTTTGACCCATACAATGTTTGTTTGTTTGTTTGTTTTTTACCCCAGTGATTAATATATAACCTGTCTTCCTGTTTTACTACAGCAGTCAGCGGGTGTCCTATAGGTCGGGAGTTCATCACTGCTTTCATGACAAATTACCAATATGGAAAAGCCAGTCTGACTCTCTCCATAACAGCACATAATTCCCCTGCCACTGTGAAAATTGAGATAAAGGCACTGAGTTACAGTGAAACAGTGAATATTGGACAAGGTGAAACCAAATGGATTGTCCTCCCACAAAACACTGAGATTGAAGGTGATGGAACGTTCCGCAAAACCGTGTACATCTCTTCCACTGCCGATATCTCAGTCGTTTCATCCAACATAAAGGAATTCACTGGAGACAGCAGTGTGATCTTCCCAATAAATCAACTAGGCCAGCGTTATGTAGTTTTTACTCCGAACACGGGTCCAAGTCCGTATAAAAAGCTGGTAGCCATAATCAATGGCAATTATATGAACACAGTCGAGATTGCCTCCAATTCAGGAAATCTTTGGAACGCCATTTTTGGAAAGACCAGAACCATTAGTTTGGCTCCCTACGAAGTTTATCAGCTTCGCAGTCTTGAAACTTTGACTGGAACAAAAATTAAATCCACGTCTCCAGTGGCTGTTCTGGCAGGACACGAGTGCTCCATGCTTGTAGGCACCTGTGAGCATGTCTTTGAGCAGCTGGTGCCAGTTGAGTCTCTCGCCAATGAATACCTGGTCCCTGCAATGCATCAGACCTCCAGCAAGGACACAGCCTATGTGGTTGCTCCAGAGGACAACACTATTGTGTCAGTTTTCAGTGGGAATAGTTGGTTTCACAACAAGAACAAGCTAAATGCTGGAGACGTTTTAGCGGTTGATGTGAGCACAAATGCTAAGCTCATTCAAAGTAGCAAAAACGTAATGGTAATGTATTTCAGTAGCAATTTTCCCAATGACGAGTTTCTAACCAATGTCATACCCACTTCTGAGATGTCGAAATCATGGACCATTCATGCTCAAGATAGCTACGATAACACTCTTGTTGTTGTTGCTGAAGCAGCATCAGCCTCCACTATCAGTGGTTCATTGAAGTGGAAAACATTCCCTGCTAATCAAAAATATGTATGGGCTACCAAGTCACTCGGTACACGAAAAGGTCCCATCACTGTATCTGGTGATTCGCTGATGGCTGCTTATGTTTTTGGTGGAAAAATAAGGCATGGTTATGCCACAACAGGAGTGTGCAACACAGGTAAGAAATCATGACTGAATAACAACAAATGACTGAGTAATGGCGTACGAATTGCAACTGACTTAAATCTGGGTGAAAAACAAACAAAAAAACAATGTCTTTGTTCCCTAAGCTTTTACGACAATTCCGGCTCCACCAGACCCCTGTGAGACCGTTAAATGCCGTCAGCAGGAGGAGTGCAGAAAGGGTGTCTGCGTTCCCACTTCCACTGCCACATGCCATGCAGTTGGTGATCCCCATTACAAAACTTTTGATGGGAAACTGTATGACTTTCAGGGAACTTGTACATACATCATGGTAAACAATACAAAGCCTCAAAAAGGCCTCACACCTTTTACCATCTTGGCAAAGAATAATCACAGGGGAAGCACTAGGGTGGCATATGTAAGGACAGTTTCTGTCCTTGTGTACAATCATAAAGTGGTGGCTGGCAGCCAAAGGGGAGTAGTAGAGGTAAAAATGAAAAGCACTTCACAACTTTTACATACTTAATGTAATTATAACCATTCTGAAGAATAAATAAATCTCTCTCTTTGGTGTTTCTCATTTTAGCTTGATGGAGAAAACACTTACCTGCCTTTAACTATCGATGGCGGCAAAATAAAAGTGGATCAGAGGGGATGGAATGTCATTATATCGACGGATTTTGGCTTAGAGGTAAAATATGACTGGAATATGATGTTGTACATTACAGCTCCAAGTAGCTATTTCCAGACTTTAGGTGGTCTTTGTGGAAACTATAATGGTGACCGAAGAGATGAACTTATTGATCCCAAAGGCCAAGTGCTCTCCAATGTCATTGCGTTCGCTAAGACCTGGAAAGTTCCAGATAATGATTTGTTTTGCAATGATGACTGCAATGGACAATGCCCAAGTTGCTCTTTAAGTCTTCAAGAGGAGTACAAAAAAGACACAAACTGTGGTGTCATGGCTAAAACGGATGGGCCATTTGCTATTTGCCACAACACTGTCGATCCTCAGATGTATGTAGATAACTGTGTCTATGATGTCTGTATTAATAATGGCATGAGAAACTTCCTCTGCAATAACATTCAAAGCTACGTCGGTGCTTGCATGTCAGCTGGAATCAAGATTCCTGGAAAGTGGAGGACACTTTCCAACTGCCGTAAGTGTGTATATGGGTATACGTTTAAATTCATTTCATATTTGGATTTATGAATGTGAACTGAAAATGTACATGGTACTGTTTGTCAAATTGTGGTTTTGTTAGTAGAGTTAACAATTTGACATACAATTAATGTGCTAGATAATCAGATTATTTATATTTTGGTTTTCCTCTTCTCCTCCCAGCACTGGATTGTCCAGTCAACATGCATTATGATGACTGTGGCACAGCCTGTGCTGCCTCTTGTGCTGATCGAGATGCCCCAAGCAAGTGCACGCTGCCATGTGTGGAGGGCTGCCAATGCAACACAGGTTTTGTCCGCAGTGGAGATGAATGCATACCTTTGAAAAAGTGTGGCTGCACATACAACGGCCGATATTATCTACCTGAGCAGACATTTTGGGGGGACCAAAAATGTACAGAGAGATGTGTGTGCAACTCTCAAACTGGAAAAGTTGATTGTTCAGTGACAAAATGTAAGAAATCCCAAGTGTGTGAAACACGGAATGGAGTGAGAGATTGTTATCCAACGTCCTATGGTACCTGTCAGGGTGCAGGGGATCCACACTACCGCACTTTTGATGGTAAAGCCTTTGACTTCCAAGGAACCTGCACTTATTATTTGTCCAAACTACTCAATACAGTTGACCCATCACTGATACCTTTTGAGGTACTGGTCAAGAATGAAAACAGAGGAAGAAACATGGCAGTTGCTTATACCAAGACTGTATCATTAAATGTCTATGGATACACAATTGTCATGAGTAAAGATGATTCAGGGAAAGTGAAGGTAAGTACATTAAAACTGTGTTTAAAAACTCATTACAGACTGACCTTCAAAATACTTTTAACTAAAATTGTTAATTAATTGGTAATTTGTGTCCTAAAGGTCAACAATATGTTTGTGAATTTGCCATTTGAACAAGAAGAAGGTAGATTCTCCATATACCGCAGTGGGTACTTTGGTGTAATAAAAACAGACTTTGATTTGACTTTGAAATTCAACTGGGATAGCCATGTAGTCCTGACTCTCCCCAGCACTTACTCCGGTGAAGTGGGAGGGCTTTGCGGCAACTGGAACAATAACAACAACGATGATTTTCTCACTCCTGACAAAACTCCTGCTTCAACCCCAGCAATTTTTGGAACCAGTTGGAAAGTCAAAGATGACCCTGGATGCTCAGATGCATGTCAGGGCAAAGCATGTCCTAAATGTGATGTGACAGAAAGAAACCAAGTCACTTTTACAAAGCCTTGCAGCAAGATCACAGACAAACTGGGACCATTTAAAGGTTGCCATGTTAAAGTAAATCCAAATCAGTTTTATGAAGATTGTGTGTATGATATGTGTATGTACGGTGGCCATTCATCTGCCCTCTGCAGTGCTCTTACTGCATACACAGCTGCTTGCCAAGAGGCACTTGGCCAAGTGGAAGACTGGAGAACTGACAGTTTCTGCCGTTAGTATTCATTTCATTGTTTCATTGTTTACCTCTCTTTAAGATTTTGAATTATACATAACTCAGGATTGATGCAAGAAATATTGTAAAATTAATTTTCTATACTGTTTCTCCACAGCTGCATCCTGTATGGAAAACGGCCACTATGAGGTTTGCGCAACAGGATGTTCCCAGACCTGCCATGGCCTCATTGAGCCCAAGGCCTGTGAGGGCACTCCTTGCATTGAAGGCTGTATATGTGATGAAGGCTTTGTCCTGAGCAATGGTGAGTGTGTGGCTATGGAACGATGTGGCTGTTCTTACAAGGGCCTGTACTACCAGCTTGGCCAGGAGTTCTTCCTTCAAGACAAGTGCAATCAGAGATGTGTGTGCAAAGAGAACGGAAGAGTTCAGTGTGATGATGGATTCACCTGCAAACCAAACGAGAAGTGCCAGGTCCTGAATGGGGTTCAGGGCTGTTTCCCTGATGGAAAAGCAGTTTGCTCTGTGTCAGGCTTTGGGCTTTATAAGTCATTTGATGGGAAATCCTTTACTGTTGAAGGAGACTGTGAGTATAGATTTGCAGAGACGGTTCAAGGCAAAGATGAGGATATAAGCTTTTTTAGTGTATTAGTGAAAAAGCAGTCCTCCTCTGAGACTGTCTTCACTCGAAGAGTTGAAATACAAATAGAACAATCCACAATCACTTTGCTGCCTGGCCACATCTGGGAGGTTCAGGTAATGTACTCATTAATGGTCATTGTTTTAGGAGATCAGGAACTGCTGCCTGCAGAGTTTTAAGTTTTATGTTGGTGTTTTCTTTGCAGGTGGACAATGTTCAAACCCATCTCCCCACAACTGTGGATGAAGGACTGGCACAAGTCTATCAGAGCGGTATTAACATTGTTGTGGAAACAAACTTTGGATTGAAACTGACATATGATACTATTTCCATGGCCAAAATTGAGATACCATCCACTTTTAAAAATGCAGTCAAAGGCCTCTGTGGTAACTACAATGGAGACAGTGCAGATGATTTTCTTTTGCCTGGTGGTATTCAGGCACCTTCCGTGGTAGATTTTGCAGATGCCTGGGTTTCACCATCAGACAAAATGATGTGTCAAACAGGCTGTGCCTTGAGTTGTATCAATCCTGACAAAGACCAACAGAAAAAGGCAGAGACAGCTTGCAATATACTAATCTCAGAGAAGGGGCCATTTTCTGGTTGTTACGAAAAAATACCACCTCAGACATTCTTTGATGAATGTGTGAAAGATGTGGCAGCCCAACCAAATGACAAGACAGTGCACTGTCGCCACATACAAAGGTATGTTGCCAGCTGTCAAGAGATTGGGACGTCAATCAACATCTGGAGGAATAACACCTTCTGTCGTAAGTGACTGCATTCTTCAGGTTTAACAATAACTCTCCTCTAGCTTATCTAAATGCCCCTTAATACTTTTACATTTCCTGTAAGATATGCCAATGGAGATTTGGAATATAAATTGTCCTACCTTGAACTGGATAATTTAAAATGCTCTCTTTTCTTCCAGCACTCACATGTTTCAAAAATAGTCACTATGAGCTCTGCGCTGACACCTGTTCCACGACCTGTGCAAGTCTGACAAAGTCACAGAAATGCCCATTGTGTCAGGAAGGATGTCAGTGTGATGATGGCTTTTTGTTTGATGGAGGTGAATGTAGGACTTTGGATAGCTGTGGTTGTCATGTAGATGGGACATTTTACAAGGTGAGAACCTATCTGGTCAGTTATTTTCTTTGTTGTTTGTTTGTTTTTGCTAATAGTAATCAAATTGTAACTTTTTGTCTTTCCCACCAAAATATTATTTTGCAGTCTGGTCAGACAGTAATTCGAGGAGAGTGTAAAGAGAAATGCACCTGTAAAGCTGGAGTGTTCTCCTGTGAAACCTTGGAATGTGGTGAAGATCAGATTTGTGGCAAAAAAGATGGTGCCGTTGGATGCTACAACAAAGGTATTAATAATTATAATAAGTGTACCATAAAAGCAGAATATTTGCATATATGCCAGATGTTTCATTCATTTTTTTCTTTCTTTTCTTTCTTAAATCCCTAAAAGACACATACTGTCCAGTCAACATGCATTATGAGGCCTGCGGCTCAGCTTGTCCTGTGACCTGTGCTAATCGAGATAGTCCAAATGAGTGCACACTGCCATGTGTAGACGGCTGCCTCTGCAATGCAGGTTTTGTCCTTAAAGGGGATGAATGCATACCTGTGAAAAAGTGTGGCTGCGAATACAAAGGCCAATATTATCTACCTGGGCAGACATTTTGGGGCGAGAAACAATGCACAGAGAAATGCGTGTGCAACCCTCAAACTGGAAATGTTGAATGTACACCAACAAAGTGTAAGAATTCTCTAGTGTGTGGCACACAGAATGGAGTGAAAGACTGTTACCCATTGTCCTATAGTACCTGTCAGGGTGCAGGGGATCCACACTACCGCACTTTTGATGGTAAAACCTTTGACTTCCAAGGAACCTGCACTTATTATTTGTCCAAACTACTGAATACAGCTGACTCATCACGGATACCCTTTGAGGTACTGGTCAAGAATGAAAACAGAGGAAGAAACATGGCAGTTGCTTATACCAAGACTGTATCATTAACTGTCTATGGATACACAATTGTCTTAAGTAAGGAAAACCCACGGAACGTAAAGGTCAGTTTTTCAAAAACATACTCTTACACCGTAATATGAATGACTGCATGCATAAATTGAGTTAATTTTTCAATACACTCGCCTCCAAAAGAAAAACAAATGCTTGACTTTAAACATAATTGATGGAATACATTTTTCTTGAAGGTCAACAATCTGTATGTGAAATTGCCATTTGAACTAGAAGATGGTCGGCTCTCAATATTCTACAGTGGGTACTTTGGTGTGATAAAAACTGACTTTGATCTGACTTTAAAATTCAACTGGGATAGCCATGTAGTCCTGACTCTCCCCAGCACTTACTCCGGTGAGTTGGGAGGGCTTTGTGGAAACTGGAACGGCAATGCCAATGATGATTTGCTGACTCCTAACAACACCCTTGTTTCAAACCCAACAATTTTTGGAACCAGTTGGAAAGTCAAAGATGACCCTGGATGCTCAGATGCATGTCAGGGCAAAGCATGTCCTAAATGTGATGTGACAGAAAGAAACCAAGTCACTTTTACAAAGCCTTGCAGCAAGATCACAGACAAACAGGGACCATTTAAAGGTTGCCATGATAAAGTGAATCCAAATCAGTTTTATGAAGATTGTGTGTATGATATGTGTATGTACGGTGGCCATTCATCTGCCCTCTGCAGTGCTCTTACTGCATACACAGCTGCTTGCCAAGAGGCACTTGGCCAAGTGGAATCCTGGAGAACCAACAGTTTTTGCCGTTAGTATTACATTATCTCAAGTAATTTGAAATCCACATTACAGTAGTTTACTGGTTTGTATTAAAGACATCGTGACATTCATCCTTAATATGCTATATCTACAGCTACAACCTGCAAGGCAAACAGCCACTATGAGGTTTGTGCAACAGGATGCCCTCAGACCTGCCGTGGCCTCACTGAGCCCAAGAACTGTAAGGGCACTCCCTGTGTTGAAGGCTGCACATGTGACAAAGGTTTTATCCTGAGTGATGGTGATTGTGTGGCTGCGCAGCAGTGTGGCTGTACTTACAAGGGCCTGTACTACCAGCTGGGCCAGGAATTCTTCCCTCAAGACAAGTGCAATCAGAAATGTGTGTGCAAAGAGAACGGAAGAGTTCAGTGTGATGATGGATTCACCTGCAAACCAAACGAGAAGTGCCAGGTCCTGAATGGGGTTCAGGGCTGTTTCCCTGATGGCAAAGCAGTTTGCTCAGTGACAGGTTTAGGGCTTTATCAGTCATTTGATGGGAAATCCTTTACTGTTGAAGGAGACTGTGAGTACAGATTGGCAGAGACGGCTCAGAACACAAATAAGGAGAGCTCTTTCAGTGTGTTAGTGAAACAGCAGTCCTCCTCTGAGACTGTCTTCACTCGAAGAGTTGAAATACAAATAGGACAAGCCACCATAACTTTGCTGCCTGGCCACATCTGGGAGGTTCAGGTAATGTACTCGTTACTGACCATAGTTTAAAAAATCAAAAACACTTTCTAAAAGGTATTGTGTTTTTTTACAGGTGAACAAAGTTCAAACCAATCTCCCAGTGACTCTAAATGGAGGATTTGTCCAAGTCTATCAGAGTGGTGTTAATATTGTTGTGGAAACAGACTCTGGATTGAAACTGACATATGATACTATTTCCATGGCCAAAATCGAGATCCCATCCACTTTTAAAAATGCAGTCAAAGGTCTCTGCGGTAACTACAATGGAAACAGTTCAGATGATTTTCTCCTGCCAGGTGGTATTCAGCCTTCTTCTGTGGAATACTTTGCCGAGGCCTGGGTTTCACCATCAGACAAAATGATGTGTAAAACAGGCTGTGCACTCAATTGTTTCAATCCTGACAAAGACCAACAGAAAAAGGCAGAGACAGCTTGCAGTATACTAATCTCAGAGAAGGGGCCATTTTCCGGTTGTTACGAAAAAATACCACCTCAGACATTCTTTGATGAATGTGTGAAAGATGTGGCAGCCCAACCAAATGACAAGACAGTGCACTGTCGCCACATACAAAGGTATGTTGCCAGCTGTCAAGAGATTGGGACATCAATCAACATCTGGAGGAATTACACCTTCTGTCGTAAGTGACTGCATTCTTCAGGTTTAACAATAACTCTCCTCTAGCTTATCTAAATGCCCCTTAATACTTTTACATTTCCTGTAAGATATGCCAATGGAGATTTGGAATATAAATTGTCCTACCTTGAACTGAACAATTTAAATTGCTCTCTTTTCTTCCAGCACTCACATGTTTCAAAAATAGTCACTATGAGCTCTGCGCTGACACCTGTTCCACGACCTGTGCAAGTCTGACAAAGTCACAGAAATGCCCATTGTGTCAGGAAGGATGTCAGTGTGATGATGGCTTTTTGTTTGATGGAGGTGAATGTAGGACTTTGGATAGCTGTGGTTGTCATGTAGATGGGACATTTTACAAGGTGAGAACCTATCTGGTCAGTTATTTTTTGGTTTTTGCTAATAGTAATCAAACTGTAACTTTTTGTCCTTCCCACCAAAATATTATTTTGCAGTCTGGTCAGACAGTAATTCGAGGAGAGTGTAAAGAGAAATGCACCTGTAAAGCTGGAGTGTTCTCCTGTGACACCTTGGAATGTGTTAAAGATCAGATTTGTGGCAAAAAAGATGGTGCCATCGGATGCTACAACAAAGGTATTAATAATTATAATAAGTGTACCATAAAAGCAGAATATTTGCATATATGCCAGATGTTTCATTCATTTTTTTTCTTTTTTTTTTTCTTTCTTTTCTTTCTTTAATCCCTAAAAGACACATACTGTCCAGTCAACATGCATTATGAGGCCTGCGGCTCAGCTTGTCCTGTGACCTGTGCTAATCGAGATAGTCCAAATGAGTGCACACTGCCATGTGTAGACGGCTGCCTCTGCAATGCAGGTTTTGTCCTTAAAGGGGTTGAATGCATACCTGTGAAAAAGTGTGGCTGCGAATACAAAGGCCAACTGTATCTACCTGGGCAGACATTTTGGGGCGAGAAACAATGCACAGAGAAATGCGTGTGCAACCCTCAAACTGGAAATGTTGAATGTACACCAACAAAGTGTAAGAATTCTCTAGTGTGTGGCACACAGAATGGAGTGAAAGACTGTTACCCATTGTCCTATAGTACCTGTCAGGGTGCAGGGGATCCACACTACCGCACTTTTGATGGTAAAACCTTTGACTTCCAAGGAACCTGCACTTATTATTTGTCCAAACTACTCAATACAGTTGACCCATCACTGATACCTTTTGAGGTACTGGTCAAGAATGAGAACAGAGGAAGGAACATGGCAGTTGCTTATACCAAGACTGTATCATTAACTGTCTATGGATACACAATTGTCTTAAGTAAGGAAAGCCCACGCAAAGTAAAGGTCAGTTCTTCAAAAACACACTTTTACACCATAATATGAATAACTGCATCCATACATTGAATTAATTTTACTATACACTCACCTCCAAAAGAAAAAATAAAGGCTTGAGTTAAAACATAATTGATGGAATACATTTTTCTTTAAGGTCAATGATCTGTATGTGAAATTGCCATTTGAACTAGAAGATGGCCGACTCTCAATATTCTACAGCGGGAACTTTGGTGTGATAAAAACTGACTTTGATCTGACTTTAAAATTCAACTGGGATAGCCATGTAGTCCTGACTCTCCCCAGCACTTACTCCGGTGAGTTGGGAGGGCTTTGTGGAAACTGGAACGGCAATGCCAATGATGATTTGCTGACTCCTAACAACACCCTTGTTTCAAACCCAACAATTTTTGGAACCAGTTGGAAAGTCAAAGATGACCCTGGATGCTCAGATGCATGTCAGGGCAAAGCATGTCCTAAATGTGATGCGACAGAAAGAAACCAAGTCACTTTTACAAAGCCTTGCAGCAAGATCACAGACAAACAGGGACCATTTAAAGGTTGCCATGATAAAGTGAATCCAAATCAGTTTTATGAAGATTGTGTGTATGATATGTGTATGTACGGTGGCCATTCATCTGCCCTCTGCAGTGCTCTTACTGCATACACAGCTGCTTGCCAAGAGGCACTTGGCCAAGTGGAATCCTGGAGAACCAACAGTTTTTGCCGTTAGTATTACATTATCTCAAGTAATTTGAAATCCACATTACAGTAGTTTACTGGTTTGTATTAAAGACATCGTGACATTCATCCTTAATATGCTATATCTACAGCTACAACCTGCAAGGCAAACAGCCACTATGAGGTTTGTGCAACAGGATGCCCTCAGACCTGCCGTGGCCTCACTGAGCCCAAGAACTGTAAGGGCACTCCCTGTGTTGAAGGCTGCACATGTGACAAAGGTTTTATCCTGAGTGATGGTGATTGTGTGGCTGCGCAGCAGTGTGGCTGTACTTACAAGGGCCTGTACTACCAGCTGGGCCAGGAATTCTTCCCTCAAGACAAGTGCAATCAGAAATGTGTGTGCAAAGAGAACGGAAGAGTTCAGTGTGATGATGGATTCACCTGCAAACCAAACGAGAAGTGCCAGGTCCTGAATGGGGTTCAGGGCTGTTTCCCTGATGGCAAAGCAGTTTGCTCAGTGACAGGTTTAGGGCTTTATCAGTCATTTGATGGGAAATCCTTTACTGTTGAAGGAGACTGTGAGTACAGATTGGCAGAGACGGCTCAGAACACAAATAAGGAGAGCTCTTTCAGTGTGTTAGTGAAACAGCAGTCCTCCTCTGAGACTGTCTTCACTCGAAGAGTTGAAATACAAATAGGACAAGCCACCATAACTTTGCTGCCTGGCCACATCTGGGAGGTTCAGGTAATGTACTTGTTACTGACCATAGTTTAAAAAATCAAAAACACTTTCTAAAAGGTATTGTGTTTTTTTACAGGTGAACAAAGTTCAAACCAATCTCCCAGTGACTCTAAATGGAGGATTTGTCCAAGTCTTTCAGAGTGGTGTTAATATTGTTGTGGAAACAGACTCTGGATTGAAACTGACATATGATACTATTTCCATGGCCAAAATCGAGATCCCATCCACTTTTAAAAATGCAGTTAAAGGTCTCTGCGGTAACTACAATGGAAACAGTGCAGATGATTTTCTCTTGCCAGGTGGCATTCAGACTTCTTCTGTGGAATACTTTGCAGAGGCCTGGGTTTCACCATCAGACAAAATGATGTGTAAAACCGGCTGTGCCTTCAATTGTTTCAATCCCGACAAAGACCAACAGAAAAAGGCAGAGACAGCTTGCAGTATACTAACATCAGAGAAGGGGCCATTTTCTGGTTGTTACGAAAAAATACCACCTCAGACATTCTTTGATGAATGTGTGAAAGATGTGGCAGCCCAACCAAATGACAAGACAGTGCACTGTCGCCACATACAAAGGTATGTTGCCAGCTGTCAAGAGATTGGGACGTCAATCAACATCTGGAGGAATTACACCTTCTGTCGTAAGTGGCTGCAGGTTGCAAAATAACCTTTTTTTCTTATCCTATTGCTGGCCTTTACGTGGCCTTTAATGAGGTGTAGAGTGCAGTTTTCTCCCTCAAAACAAATTCCTGAGCAGTCCCTAAAACAATCTTGTATTCTTGCAGCACTTGAGTGTTCAGGTAACAGTCATTATGAGCTTTGCGCCGACACCTGTTCCTCAACCTGTTCCAGTCTGACTACCTCAAAGAGATGTCCACCATGTCAGGAGGGATGTCAGTGTGATGATGGCTTCTTGTTTGATGGAGGTGAATGTAAGACTTTCCAGGATTGTGGTTGTCAAGTAGATGGAAAATTTTACAAGGTGAGAAAACATTCCATTTCATTCCTGCAGTAGTCAAACATCCTACAAGTCACTGAAACTTATTGTGTCTTGATTGTTTTGCAGTCTGGTGAGACAACCATTCAGGATGAGTGTACTGAAAAATGCCTCTGCAGAGCTGGAGTATTCTCCTGTGAACCTTTGATATGCAGTGCCGATCAGATATGTGACAAAAAAGAAGGAGTCACTGGGTGTTACAAGAAAGGTAAGTACAAACTTTGTACATCATTTCCCAAGTACTGCAGGTTTTAAATGAAACTATAATACAGATGTGCATCCATGTTTTAGATCCTTGCAGTAACCATGAGTGTCGTGAAAAAGAGTACTGCACTGTGAAGGACGACAAGGCAATGTGCATTGCAAAATCAAAGGCCTCTTGCATTGCCAAGGGAGACCCTCATTACAGAACCTTTGATGGCAACCACTTCTCCTTCCAGGGCACTTGCACCTATACTTTAGTTAAAACTTCAGGCAAAGACCAAACACTGACACCTTTCAACATTGTCAACAAGAATGATATGCTCAAAGGCACACGTGGATCTTACGTCAAGTCAGCCACCATTACAGTCAAAGGACATGAAATCACATTCATCCAAGGCAACCGCAATCGTGTGACAGTAAGTCAGTACATAACATAAAATACAGAAAGATCAAACATCCAGACATAATATCCATTAAGTCAATATTAAAACATATCAGTGGTAATAATGTGCACCAGACATAGCCAGCTTGTTCCTCGAGGGCTACCATGCAGACTGCAGTTACAACCCTGCTATAACACCCATACTTGTTATTTCCTTAAGTAGTCATTAACATCTTGATTTAACATTTAACGTGTGTGTAATTTGGGGTAGAGTTCAAATCTACAGTACGTAGCCCTCTAGGAGCAGGGTTGGCCCCTCTACACTCTGGAAATGACATCTGTTGCTTCCTCTCTTTTTTTCCTATCCAGATTGATGGCACAGTTTCAAACCTTCCTGTGAGTTTGAATTCTGAGGGGATCAGCATCACCCTCTCAGGCAGTATAGGGGTTTTGCAGACAGATTTTGGCTTGGAGGTCAAGTTTAACTGGGCAGATACCCTTATGGTGACATTGTCCAGCAGCTACTACAATAACATAGTCGGGATGTGTGGAACCTACAACAATGATTTGGAGGATGATTATGTCACACCGAGTGGTAACAGCATGACAGACATCACAGAATGGGCAATGTCTTGGAATGTCCCTGAAAGCAACAGCAATTGCTGGCACTTTCCCCCTTGCTCAGATGAAAAGAAATCGCTATATAGGGGACAGAGCTACTGTGGCTTGTTAGAGAATGAAACAGGCCCATTTGCTCAGTGCCATGACATAATATCAAAGAGGCGATTTGCTGCTGACTGCCTTTTCCAGATGTGTCTCAATAATGGAAGTCAGAAGGCTTTCTGCAATGCCTTCAATAATTATGTGTCCACTTGCTCATCTGTAAAGGCTGACGTTTCTCCAGAGTGGAAGCAACTCACCAACTGCTGTAAGTGATGACTTTGACTCAAGATCTTTGTTAAATGGATATTTCATTAATGCTAACACCTTCCTTGTCTTTTATTCTCAACAGGATGAAGATTTTTTTCCACCATGTTTTGTGTATCCCTTAAAGAAGTGAAAATTAAAATGATTAAATAATTAACTGGTGCATTTCACAATATATTGAAATATAACAGTATCTCAGTTTCTGTCATTGCTTCATATCATATTACTTAATTTGTGATTTGGTGTTTTAAATGGATGTTTAAGCAAGTTTCTTTTTTTAAATGACAATATATTCATGGATGTCAACTTGTGCTGTCCACAAATCAGTCTATAATTAATCTTGGGTTAAACTGTAAACTGTTTTGTATTTTCCTTCAAATGTCTTCAGAAATATAATATTTTAAATATATGTTATTATTAAACTTCTTAAATTCTTGCATCATTTCGTTTAGCTGTGTCGTTTCATCATAACAGAAATGTAGGTTATGCCAACCGTATGTCAGCTTCTAATATTGTCATATCAATAATTAGTAAGTATAGAAATAGATATATGTAGATATGTATTTATAGAAAATAGATATATGTAGATGCCACATTTGACTGCTCCGGATACGTCTGGATGTCCACCATTTTGCAATGGTCAACATTTCAGATCCTGCTCATCACTCACACTAAGAAACCAATACATCTTTATTGAAAATGCCACAAGACTGTGCAGCTATATTTGTAAGAATCAGGGCATTTAGATGATCAATGATATTTATTATTGACTAGTGTAGCGCGCCCTACCTTCATTTATAACAGACTAGTAAGGAGCAGCACCAGGTTTAATAAACAAATGCCAAAGAGATGTTGTATTAAGGCTCCTCTGATGTCACTGAATGAAATGCTTCTCTTTTAGAAAATTACAGTACTCAGAAAAGATTATAGACATACACAAGTTATATTTGTCAAGAATAAACTAGTTTTGAATAAATAAAACACTTTGATAAGTAGCAAAATATTAAGGACTTAATTATTAGTAGAAATAGCTCAAATTTCAAAGTTGTAAAGTAACACAATCAAGTTGATCTCAAGTTTAAAACAATTTAACCCCAAAAGGGAAATATCACAAATGTCTTAAAACATAATTACTGAATTGACCTCTGTGCCAAATACACTTCAAGTACAATGTTACCTTGTTTGTTATCTTTATTTTATAAGTGCACAAAGTTTTGTTGTTATTATGTCTGAATCCCAAAAAAAGTAGATTCGATTGATGTATTGCTCTTATCTGTACGATTAAAACTGAAAGTGTAATTTAATTTATTTTCGAGGTTATCAGGAGAAAATGACTCATAACGCGTATATGCTTTAATCGATCCAGAGGGTTAATTGAGCAAACTAACAGACTTGAAATTAAATGTACCAAATAACTCACTTCGGGTGTCAAAATATTACTCGGAATACTCACAGTTCTTAAGTGCTCACTATATGAACAGGTATGGGCCCACACACACAGTTAACACACACACACACTAAAAGCACCCACCCTGTAACAGGCCTGAATCGTGGCTTGAGAGGCCATGGATACTGAAAACTGGCTCTTCACTCCTGCGTGTAAATCAAAAGCAAAAAATTGTACATGAAGTCCTTTAGGAAACCTGAAATGATAGCAAGACACAAGCATGCATATTTTGTGACTTTGTAGTAAGTGGAATTGTTAGACTCAGTTAATATTTCAGCTCTGAATGAAAGAACAAAACAATATTAATTGAAACGATGCGATGACGAAGGTTAACCTACATAGTTACAACATGAATTATAAACTATGTATTTACCATTTCCAATATGCAGACATCTTAGCAGCCAGTACAGTCACTAATCTGGAATCTATATAATCTATGGTATTTTTACTGGTTGGGCATTCCAGTGAGCAGGGTTAATTTACCATCACATAATTTCTAAATGTATTTTTTCGGACTATAAGTCGCACCTGAGTATAAGTCGCATTTATTTAGAACCAAGAACCAAGAGAAAACATTACCATCTACCGCCACGAGAGGATGCTCTATTTTTTCAGTGCAGACTACAGGAGCACTGAGCAGTATAGAGCGCCCTCTCGCGGCTGGAGACGGTTATGTTTTTACTTGGTTCATTTCTTTTAGTTCATTTCTTTCGGTTCATGTCAAATTAATTTTGATAAGTCGCACCTGACTATAAGTCGCAGGACCAGCCAAACTATGAAAAAAAGTGTGACTTATAGTCCGGAAAATACGGTAATGTTGATTAACCCAATCATTCCTCCTGAACTAATGTTGATTAACCTGTAAGGGTCTGTATACGTTTTTCAATTCAAAATAAAATAAGCAGGGTTGCTTCAAACCGCGGATATGAAAAACAATCGAAGACTTGGCAACACTGGTTCAGGTGGAGCGACAGTTACTACACAGAGCCGTAGTCTACCAACAACTAACACAAAATCGTTTCCAAAATCGACAAAGAATCGTCTGCGATTTTAACATCGATTTTGTGTAGATTATCAGTGAATTATGGCACAGTGTAGTAAATGCCAACCAGTGTTGCCAAGTCTGTGGTTGTTTTTCATGTCCGTGGGTCGAAGCGACCCCAATACAAATACGTGATATTTAGCTCTTAAAATGCGAATTTTACCAAGGCAACCCTGCTAAAAAACTTATATTTTAACCCCGGGAAGTAATTTTTTATCGGGGAACCTCCTGGAAGCACGATTTGGCTAGTTTTGGACTAGTTTTGAGAAGCAACTGGGCAGGATTTGTTGTGAAAACCTGGCAACCCTGATCCGAACGCAAATGCTGGAGATATACTTCTAATTACAGGAGCGTCTTTACTGATGAGATGTGCATGAAAATCGCATTCGATTTTTTGCACAGCCCTAGTGGGTAAATTTTTGCATTGTCGGTGAGGACCAACTCGCCGCATAACAATTATCTTGTAACGTAACCCCTTTAAAGAGGGCCCATGTCGTTGACATTCCTCTCGTGGAATGAGCATGTAAACCAGACAGAGGCATAATACCCTTACTGGAATATGCAAGAGAAATTGCATCCACTATCCAGTGCGATAAACACTGTTTAGTAATCCTTCAAGATGTTAATCTGCACAAAACTCCTGATTTATAATCGTGTCGTCGTCTGATCAAATCAAGTAGGCTACACACAAGATAAAGACAATATAATTATATTTATAATATAATATAATTAAAATAATTTTCTCAGTTGCTAAAACACAAAACATGAAACAATTGACCATTTTCTCACAAGTATAAACACAATGTCAAAATTACACAGCAGCTCGCACCCTCAAGCTTCCATGTCAACGTGAAATATTTGTCAAAAACATTATTATTCTTTTTTGGCAAAATCACATTTTTTTCCTCATACTGTATGACACACAAAACCTAATAAATACACTACTTTCCTGCCTAGAGTACATAGTGAGATCAGTTCAAAACATTTTGGTAATCAGCATTCATTTTGCAGTATATACAACAAAAATAAAGTTCAACAAGCTGAAGAAAAGTTTTCTTTTATTTTCATTAACATTTTAGGGAATATCTTATAGGAATCTCAACTTAAAATCAAAACATAAATTAACACTTAACATCAATATTTACTTGCACATCCAGACCAATGAACAAAATGAATTCTTGTAACCCCAACACAATATCTTTTTTGCAAGTATAAATAGTGTGCACTCAATTATGAAAAAACGTGTTGTATTAGAAAATGAGGTAAGCAGAAAATAATTATATATGTGTTCAGTATGTTCAGTGCATGAACATATAAATTAAGCTAAATCAGATGCTTCTGTTATCCTGGAATGATTTTTAAAGGCCACTGCTATATAATATTTCTTATCAAAAGCATCTGTGTTTAATGACTATTTATTTTTTTAATTAACTGCAGTTATACAGTTTGCTTGTCATACAGTCTGCCAGGCAGTGTTTATCTAGCATAACCACACATTCAATATAATAGTAGATAGATTGTTTTGTAGATATTTACATAAACCATAATATAAACTATTTGGTGCTTTTATGAGAAATCAGTATCAATATTGTTATCCACAGTGAAATACAATTTGACCTATGATTTTAACCATTTAACTGTCAACCCCGTCCCGTATACGGGACACCTACATTTACTTCACCATATTACAATCAAATCTAATCTAATCTTGACAAACTATATATCGTTGGAAAGGTCCAAGACTCCCAAATATATATTTTACCAATGTTTTTTGTAAAAAATTATGTAGGAAAAGTAATAGATTAATTTATGACGAGTGCACCCTCAAAAATATACATTATAACCAGAGTTTTGACCTTTGTTTAAAAAAAAAAAAGACTTCTTCATTGCCTTTTTCTCTATCACATTTTAGAAATGATCAGAAATTATATTTCAACTGAAAACTTAAAATCTCAAAATTCATCCTTTTAAACCCATTTTAAAATCAGACATTGCATCACCATGTAAATGGCACATCAATATCATGTTACAAAATATTTTCATTAATGAATTATAAAAATGTTAGTTTGGAACATGCACTATAAAGTCTATGTTCAAAACTGTGAGTGACAGTTAATTAAATAGCCAAGTAACTTGGGTAAGTACTGAAAAAATGTACACTGTACCAGTCATCTGACTGAAAAGTTTTCTTAAGCTCTTGATCTGATTATTGTTCACATACACGCACTAAAAAACGGCAACATGTCTGGCTGAGAATAAATTTATGGATGGCTACTAATGCATCATTTGGACATTTATTACACTGAGTATAAAAGGTTGATGTGACTAATATGTGTATAGTGAAATAATGGTAATTTGTAATTTGATTCATAACAGTATGTACATCTTCGTTGTGTATTTACATTCACTTTTACGTCACTTGAGCTAAAAAAAATTGACAGTGTATTTATGTAACGATTAAGGGTTTTGGAGAAAATAACTTACGGGCAGAAATTTATTAAAAGGTGGAGTTCAGCAATGTCAATAATTCAAGGCATGTGGGAGGAAAGCTGTGTTTGAGTATTTGCTCATTCTTTTGCATGTGACTGTTCATTACATGCAAATTACATTACAAGCAGCAAATAAAAATGCCACTTATACTAACTTAAAATATTTGAAGGAAAAAAGAAATCCTCATGTCTTATTTCTTTCTTCTGTGGAACAAAGCAGTTTTATAGAAGCCGTTCTTTTACATGCAATACAAATGTGGAAGGAAAAACTTCAAGCCCCAACAGTATATGCACAATTAAAGTAGCCTATTATAAAAGTAGTTGAACGCCACTCATGCACTATATTTAATTTTTCTGATGTCATATGATAGCCTTTTTGAAGAACAGACCTACATTTAGTGTTATTTGCTGAAGATGAGGATAAACTCTTTAAAGAAAATTTGAAATTGTAAAACAATGGAATTTGCACATTAAGTTCAGTGGACCAAATATTTGATTTTCTTCAAATGCAATGTTAACTGAACCGAATCCACCTTTCCATTTTGTACATTAGTAGCTGCCTCACGGTGGCGCTTGTCCACTGAACTTAATCTATATGCTTCAAGAGACACGTGCTGTACACTATCCAACACAAAATAATGGTACTTTTTAAGCAACCGTGTAATCCTACGATTTTACAATGTAGTAATGAACAAAGAGTCATAATGTTCCTCAGTGTCACAGGAAACCTTTTTGCTGTAATACCAAAGATACTGTTATTTTTGCACGTCTGGAGTGTGTGTGCTGTACTTTTGGTATTACACGCAGTCTGCTGAATCAGTATTTGTTCATCATAAACTAAGTAAATACTATGCACAAACAGTGGCTCTCTGTAGAAAAATTTAACAGCACAGAACAAACTTTTGTCTTTAGACACACAACAGCAGGGCACAGGCAGTCTATCCAGTTATACTAAAAAATATATATATATATATATATATATATATATATATATATATATATATATATATATATATATATATATATATATATATATATATATATATATATATATATATATATATATATATATATATATATACATGGTGCATTGCCACTGAAACAGGCTTCTCAACAGCATACTATTTGTGTCTGATGACCTTACCATTAAGGACATGAACTAAACCTGGTGCAATAGAAGAGGTGTATTGAGCCCATCACCACAAAGATGAAATGTCAATGCCCACTAAACTCAGATGACTGATTACTGAAAGAAAAACAGAAATATGTAAATAAGGCTAGTTGGGGTTCTGAGTTCTGTAGGGTGTTAAAATAAAGCTGCATAATGATTCGTAGAAATGATCAGATATTATCTGATGATTTACATAAACATTTTAAAGGTGTTACAAAACGGATGCTCATCACTGTTATATTAGCTACATCTGCCCGGCATTGTTGCTTACTGCTGATGGAAATGTTTAAGGGCTTCAAAATTCTCAGTGATCAATAGGCAACAGCTACATCATTTGTCATACAGAAATTCACATTAGATAACACAGCAGTGTGCGCTAGACATCTAACTTAATGGTGAAGTGAAATATTTGAATAACTATAGTAAAACTATAAATGTGATAAACCACACACACACAAACACACAAACGGTTCTTTAGCGGTTATGGGGTGGGTAAGGTGCTAGCAACTGTCATAGAAAGAACCTGTTAAGCCCCTGTATAGTTCTTTAAAGGTTCTATAACTCCCTCTTAGTTTTGTTTTAGGAAAGGATAATAAAAATATGCAATTTGCATAGGGAGACCTAAAAGGAAATATTTCACGAACACCACATCAGACTTTTTGACCTCGGAAAAGCAAAAATAATTCAGAACAGCTTTTGCCATTGCAATAAATTCCCATTCAGCAAACATATGAAAATGGAGTAATTCAAGGAAGAGAATGAGGTTCCTCTTATGTTTATGCATAGCACCATTTCACAATATAGCACTTAAAGTGGTTATATTTAGCATCATTTTTTGTATGAGTGTATTCTCTTGGGCCTACAGAAGTTTGAAACATCTTACCACAAAACCACATCCCCTAAAGCAGCTGACTAACTGTAGTTAGTTTCCAGTATTAAGATTAGATGACAGAACTAACTTGCTTTTATTTTCTTTGTCTCTTTATATAGATTTGTAATATTTTATTTTCATGTTTACATTATTAATTGTGAATGATAAATATGTGACAAAGGTCTAGCAGTTTTAAAAATTTTACCTTTACCTAAAAATGTAACCTAAACCTTACAAAAAAAGATCATTAAAGTGTGCTATTAGTATACTTATTTAAAATAAAAAATAGGAAAGTATGCTTTTAGTTTACTTTTTATGTACTTCTCAGAAATACGCATTATGTACTTCTCAGAAATATACTCAAAATCACAAGTATACTTGACTTAAACTTACAAAAAGTCTAAATATATTTGAGCTATAAAATGAGGATGTGATCTAGAAACTCTTCTGCCACCCTTAAATTGATAGTTCACCCCAAAATCATAATTATGTCATTAATAACTCACCCTCATGTCGTTCCAAACCCGTGAGACCTCCATTTATCTTCAGAACACAGTTTAAGATATTTTAGATTTAGTCCGAGAGCTCTCAGTCCCTCCATTGAAGCTGTGTGTACGGTATACTGTCCATGTCCAGAAAGGTAAGAAAAACATCATCAAAGTAATCCATGTGACATCAGAGGGTCAGGTAGAATATTTTGAAGCATTGAAAATACATTTTGGTCCAAAAATAGCAAAAACTATGACTTTATTCTTCATTTTCTTCTCTTCTGTGTCTGTTGTGAGAGAGGTTTCAAAACAAAGCAGTTTGTCATATCCAGTTCACTTACTAATCATTCGATGTAACCAGATCTTCTTGAACCAGTTCACCAAATCGAACTGAATCCTTTTAAACAGTTCGCGTCTCCAATACGTATTAATCCACAAATGATTTATGCTGTTAACTTTTTTAATGTGGCTGACACTCGCTCTGAATTAAAACAATTGACTCATTTTTGAGTCAAGAACCGTTTCTGTCAGACGCGTCTGATTCGTGAACCGAGGAGCTGATGATACTGCACATGTGTGATTCAGTGTGAAGCAGACTGACACACAGAGCGTCTGAACCGAACTGATTCTTTTGGTGATTGATTCTGAACTAATTCTGTGTTAATGTTATGAGCCCAGGTAAACTGAATCCAAAAAATGACTTAAGCTGTTAACTTTTTTAAAGTGGCTGACACTCCCTCTGAGTTAAAACAAACCAATATCCCGGAGTAATTAATGTACTCAAACAGTACACTGACTGAACTGCTGTGAAGAGAGAACTGAAGATGAACACCGAGCCGAGCCAGATAATGAACGAAAGAATGACTTTATACATCTCGAGAACCGAGGAGCTGATGATACTGCGCATGTGTGATTCAGCGTGAGGCAAACCGACACACAGAGCATCTGAACCGAACTGATTCTTTTGGTGATTGATTCAGAACTGATTCTGTGCTAATGTTATGAGCCCAGGTAAACCGAAGGCTTGAATGAAGGGCAATCATCGCAAATGACGCCATTACATCGTGCGCAAAAGAACTGGAGAACCATTTTCTTCAACCGGTTTATTGAATCGAACTGTCCGAAAGAACTACTGGTTAACCCGAAAACCGATGCAACCGGTTCTTCACTCATGAACGAGTCAATCTTTTGTTTCTTTATCTGGCTCGGCTCGGTGTTCATCTTCAGTTCTCTCTTCACAGCAGTTCAGTCAGTGTACTGTTTGAGAAATTTCTGTTTTAAAGTATGGTTGGGTCAGTTGCACTGAACAGAGACTGTACCCTAGTTTGTAATGTCTAAGAAGCAGTGTCTTGAATTATTACCTATACACAATAGACATGACCACAGATGCAGTAGAAGCAAGAGTCACATCCTGTGCTTGTCTGTATGTATCATGTTGACTCTTCTGCTCCGTTCCTGTTTCTACTCATCATTTCTTTTTTGTGAACGTGTTGTTTTAGTTCATTACCCTCTTTTGTATATATAGTACTTTGGCAGATCTTGGCTTGCTAGCAATTATGTTAGTGTTTTCAGTTGCATTCACAGTTTATAGTGTTTTAGTTCTGTTCCTTGTTATGTAGTGTTTTGTTTTTTGTGGTTATCCTTATTTTATCTAAATTTAGACGCTGTCTCTGGTCTCTCCTTACCTCAGACTTCACCTACATCACCTTTTTTCATTGTATGTCTAGATTGAAAAATTTGGCTAACTGTAGAACATGATACCTTTGTGAAACTATTGCATTAAAGGTTTAGTTAACCCAAAAAAATAAAATTACACCATGTTTTACTCACACTTAAGGCATCCTAGCTATATATGACTTTATTCATTCAGACGAATCTAATCTTATAAAAAAAATTGCCCTGGTTCTTCTAAGCATTAGAATTAGGTGAGGCAGGTGTTGGTGTTCAACAGTCCAAAAGCAGTTAAATAAAGCACAACCATCCATATTAAAAAGTGACTCATACTGCTTTGGGGGATGAATAAAAGCCTCCTGTTACGAATCTATGCATTTTTGTTAGAAAATGATCCATTTTTATTTTCCATAATATAAATTATCAATGATATCCATGCACTTTATTTATCTTCTGTGGACTGTTGAACATAAAAACCCATCTGCTCCCATTCTAACCTTTGGAAAAGCCAGGACATTTTTTTATATTACTCTGATTGGATTCGTCTGAAATAAGAAAGTATATATTAAGATGACTTTAGGGTGAGTGAAAGATGGACAAATTTTCATGTTTTGGGTGAACTAACCCTTCAAATGCAAAATCATGTTCAAACTGTCTTGAAAATATGAACAAAATACAAATTTAGATTTGAAGTCACACTTTAAAATCCAATAGATTACCTCACTTAGGTATAACAAATTATCTTTACTTAGTTGTTATACTTACTAGGTTTTATTAAGTCACAGCTTATTTTAAGGTGAATAAAGCAACACAAGCTATTGCAGCTGCAGCTACTGCAGTTTGTCCTTGAACGGAAGTAAAATGATACCTCCCCAAAATATTGACTTCTTATAGTGTTGTTTGTAAAGACTATAACACAAAACACTGCTGCTGCTCTTCTGAAAAATGGCATGCGTGAAAACTGACCTTATTTACTGGATGATGAGGATGCTTATCCTTGAAGTTACATGTACATATGGTAAGATGAGTATTTTATTTCAGTGTATGTATAATATCACCAGTTTTTCAGTAGATTTTGTTTTTTTAATAATCATTCAAATTATAATAAAATAATTAAATACACATTTCAAACAGTGTATTGTAACTTTTTGGTAATTATTTTGTAATTTTTTCAGTATTGATGGTAATGAGAAGTAATTACAGGTTTGAATGAATGTCAGGGAGATCAAATCAGCAATGTCAGTTTACCTACTGAGCTTCAGTCTGAAGTCCTGCTGCCCTGCGTCTTTGAAACAAACTTTTTGGATTCAAACCAGACAAATGAATCTTGTGTGGTGTGGACTCACCTCAATTCAACAAACGGAGGAATTGTGGAGATCAGTCTGGATGGTGAGGCTAAATTCTGGAATAACCGACGTGGACGGATTAAGGCATTCACAAAATCACAACATTCTGACCTGCTGGACTTCTCCATCCAGATTCGTAATGTGCAGCAGTCTGATTTAGGTGTCTACCAATGCTCTCTGTTCAGAGAGAACTGTCGTCTAGCCTATAAGAGGATTGAACTACACAACGGTAAATGAGAATATACTGTCTTAATTGCATCTACTGCTTGAAATGCTACCTTAAAAAGTTTTATTTTCACAGTCAAGCGAGACAAATCACCATGAGAGCTGATGAGTCTGTCTAAATATGTGCATGTTCACAGTGCTTGTACTTTATTTTTTCAAGATCTAAGATTAGGTTTGCAAAACCATGCTACATTTGGTGGCAATATTGTAAAATAAGTACAGTTGCAATCAAAATTATTCAGAAACTATAGGAGTTTACAAATACAAGCTTTTCTGAAGATTCAGAATTTTATAAAAATTCTATCCGCAACAGTTTACTGGTATATTGAAAGTAAATGTGTCAGTATTTAATTTTTACATTTTTAAGTTATAGGATTTTTTAATAACACAACTATGTCATAATTATTCAACCCCTATTCAGCATTGCTATTTTAAAGTTATTTATTTGTATAGTTGGGAACAAAATAAAAAAACATAATTAACTTGAGCTGTTACAGATACATAAAGTGAGCCCATGCATGTGCTGTAGTTGAGTAGCAAATATGGTAAAGGCTGTAGAGAAACAATAGTTTTATTACATTAGAAGTCTGAGCCTACATGAAGATTTCCAAGACATTAAGAGTTCCTAAACAGCTGGCAGCCTTATTCTGAAGCATAAAATATGTATTACTATAGAAAACCCTCAAAGGAAAAAAATCACAATATCATAAAATGTGTAATCAGTGCAACTGAGAAAAACCTGCATTATACAGCTAGAGATGAGCAAAATTACATGATGAAAGGATAGAGAAACATTTCAATGCAGAGTACAAGAAGAACACTAAACAAGTATGACCTTCATGTTGAGACATTTTGTCGAATGCCACTCTTGGCTGAGAAGAACATAAAAGGTTGACTTCAACAATCTACAATTAATTTGGATAGAGCTGTGGAGTTCTGGAAGAATGTTTTATGGAGTGATGTGAATAAACTTTCTGGATCTACTGAATGAGAGGTATGTTGGGTGCAAAACATGCAAAGCTTATAAGCAGAAGAACATCATCTCCATGGTCAGACATGGAGGTGGACAAGTACTGTTAAAGGTAATTTTTGCACTTCCATGAAGTGGAAATGTTGACCGTATGAATGACATCATGGATTATTTATACTATCAGGCCATTTTGGCAAGAATTGTGATGCCTTTGGATGCTTGATAATCAGTGGACAGCCATCCCGTAGTATACATCCAAATCTACTCGAGCTGTGTTCAGGGATTGGTTGTAGAATATTTGAGTCTCCAGATTTAATTCTCATTGAAAATATTTGGTTGAGTTTGACCAAAGATCATCTGTAAGCTTTTTCAGGCGAGGAATGGGCTAAGATTGCAGTAGAGAGGTGACAGGAGCTTCTAAGCACTTACAGGCATTGTTTATTGGAGGTTATAAAGAATAAAATATTATTTTCATTATTGATTAACTTTATATTCTCAGAATCACTCAGATGCGTTTTAATAAACCTTCTCAAATGTAGTTTACCAATGCCTTTATTAAATTGTTTTCATAAAATGTTGTTCTCTGCAGCAAAATGTCTTGCAGGTCAAAGGGATTTGATAAATTTGATTGCAACTGCACAATTAAAGTACATATAATCCAATTAACATTGTTTCAGTGGATTTCCGGTGGCCTTGGATGATCATAGCTGGAGCAGCAGTTGGAGGAGCAGTGCTAATTGTAATCACCATAATCGCAATGAAAGTTTTTAAATGTAAGTATTAGCAGTCAGTACTCTTGTACTGTTTGGATTATGCAAGCTTGAATTGCTGTCATGGCTGTGTAGCTCTGAATGCATTATTAATTATAGTTAATACTAAATAAATATATTAAATTGAGTGATTTAATGATTAAGTAAATTGTTCCTAATATGGCTTTTATTAATTACAAATATTCTTGTTTTTTTCCAGGCCAAACAGCTGATGAAGTAACCTATGCATCGGTTAACTATAGGTCACACAACTCCAATGAAAGCAATGGTAATCTTGTAAAGTTATAGCAATACCCTTTATTTCTTTTGATATGCATCTTATGTAGCTTCTGTCTCTTTCACTAGATCTTGTGCATGATAACATTATTAACAGCTCTACTGAGGACTCGGGCTGTGTCAGATCAGATACTGTCTTATATGCAACCGTCAAAGACAGGAAATGAAAAGAAAAACACAACATCACAATTATTAAAATTTGAGATAAAAAAATGAACTTTTTAGCCTGTTGTTCTACAGATTTCTCTATGCATTATTGTTTAATATTGCAACACCTGGATTTAAAGGTTGAATCAAACACTGGGGCTGCACAGAAAAAGCAGAATTACAGTTATGCAACCTATTGCACATTCTCATCAGTGCTAACAGACAGGCTGCACCCAGTAAGATGACGGTACAAAATTTCAGTTTTAAAGTATGGTTGGGTCAGTTGCACTGAACAGAGACTGTACCCAAGTATGTAGTGTCAGATGCAACCACACTACTTGTATTATTACCTATACACAATAAATAGACATGACCACAGATGCAGTAGAAGCAAGAGTCACATCCTGTGCTTGTCTGTATGTATCATGTTGACTCTTCTGTTCCGTTCCTGTTTATACTCATCATTTCTTTTTTGTGAACGTGTTGTTTTAGTTCATTACCCTCTTTTGTATAAATAGCCCTCGTACTTTGGCAGATCTTGATTTTCTAGCAATTATGTTAGTGTTTTCAGTTGCACTCACAGTTTATAGTGTTTTAGTTCTGTTCCTTGTTATGTAGTGTTTTGTTTGTTGTGGTTATCCTTATTAAAATTTCCTCTACATTTGGACACTGTCTCTCCTCACCTCTGACTTCACCTACATCACCTTTTTTCATTGTATGTCAAGATTGAAAAATCTGGCTAACTGTAGAACATGATACCTTTGTGAAACTATTGCATTAAAGGTTTAGTTAACCCAAAAATTTAATTACACTATGTTTTACTCACCCTTAAGGCATCCTAGGTGTATATGACATTCTTCTTTCAGACGAATCTGCGTTTTATAAAAAATTGCTCTGGTTCTTCTAAGCATTAGAATGAGGTGAGGCAGGAGTTTTTGTTCAACAGTGCAAAAGCAGTAAAATAAACCACAACCATCCATATTAAAAAGTGCCTCACACTGCTCTGGGGGATGAATAAATGCCTGTTATGAATCTAGGCGTTTTTGTTAGAAAATTATTATAATTTATTATAAATCATCCATGCACTTTACTTGGGACTGTTGAACAAAAACACCCACCTACTCCGATTCTAACGCTTGGAAGAGCCAGGACAATTTTAAAGGGGTCATATGATGTTGCTTAAAATTATTTATTGGGCGTATTGCAATGTGTTTATGTAGTTTAAGTTTAAAAAAACACATCATTTTCCACATGCTGCACATTATTGTTGCTCCTTTGTGGCCCACCTTTCTGAAATGCGTCAATATTTACAAAGCTCATCGTTCTGAAAAGCGAGGTGTGCTCTGACTGACAGCAATCCAGTGCATTTTGATTGGCCGAATACCTCAAGCATATGACAGAAATGTTATGCCCCTTACCATACTGTCTTTTTATGCATATCGTGCTGCATAAACATAAAACCATGCCTGCATTTGTGATTGGAGAAACGACAAACAACAAGCTCTAACAGTTACTCTACACTGCTCAACACTTGCGTTTAAGTCATCAGTAGCAAATTCTTTAAATATGAAAACATTAGTTTGTCAGACTTCGCAGACTATGAGTCAGAAGCGTCAGGCTGGCCTTGCAAAGTATTACCCCACACCAGAATTGTAGGCCACTCTCAGAGTAAACAGTCCTTATCCTCCATAAAATGCACTGCACAAATCTGAATATTTGTGTTGAACTGTTCTGAAAAAAAGTGTTGTAAATACAATTTAACCACTGATTTCCACCCTTTATTTTTTCCATATTTGCAGGAAGTGCACTAAAACATCAGTCAGTAAGGTTTTTAGAGCTTTATAAATGAAAACCTTTTTATGGTCACTATTGTGACTGGTGGGAAAAACAGGTTTAATGCAAATTCCGGTTCAAACTGTCTTGAAAATATGAAAAATCTTCCTTTGGCAGATATTAAAGCTGCAGTAGGTAACTTTTGTAAAAATATATTTTTTACATATTTGTTAAACCTGTCATTATGTCCTGACAGTACAATATGAGACAGATAATCTGTGAAAAAAATCAAGCTCCTCTGGCTCCTCCCAGTGGCCCTATTGCCATTTGCAGAAAGTCATCCGCTCCCGGTAAGAAACAACCAATCAGAGCTGCGGTCCGTAACTTTGTTTGTGTTAAAAATGTAGAAAAATTTATATAATAAGCGAGTACACCATGAATCCATTTTCCAAACCGTGTTTTTAGCTTGTCTTGAATCACTAGGGTGCACCTATAATAAGTGTTTATATTCGGACTATTTTAGATTACTTCGGGGATACCGCGGCGGAGTAACCCAGTACCTTTATGATTCTTCATAGACATGAACAGAGAGAAGTAGTTCCGGCTACGATGTTCTTCCGCAAGATGCAAGCAGTTCTGTTTATTAACAGCTAGAGCGTCAAAAGTTACCGACTGCAGTCACACTGTAATCAATAGTTTACCTTAGATTTAATTTGTTATATTTTCTTAGTTGTTATACTTACTAAGTTTTATTAAGTTAAATAAATTTTAAGGTGAATATAACAACTTTTTGCAATGATTAACTCTTACTTAAAATATTCAAGAAGCCATAACAAAACCGATGACATTAAAATTCACCAGTGAAAGGCAGCAGTGTAGGCTACTAATGTGTTGCATTGTGCAACAAAACAACATAAGAAGAAATAAGGTAGGTTAGAGAGTAGTCTCGCATAGCCAGACCCTCAGACTGACGGCTGGAGTTTTGGAATTCATGGCAACTTTCATTGGCCAAGGCCCATGAGGCCGTTTGACCAACATGACCACAGACCACTGTGTAAAAACAGACATATTTACTATGTGCCGCAAACTTTATATTTTTTCACATACTTTGAAAATCCACTGTTTAGTTGATCCTGATAAGTGCTCGTTGTCACAGATGTAAACATGTTGGCTTTCTTCTTTCGTGAGGGGGTTTGGTGTCACAGCATCAGTTTCCAGGCGAAATGTTAAAGGCGGCAACACATAGGTCTCCTGGAAATCCTGTATAATTCAACCAATCCGATGACAACTTCGAAACTCCTGAAGTGTTTCCTCTTTTGTGTGCCCTATGCATCAGACCTTCCCAAATTGAAAATGTGTTGCTAGTTCAAAATTAAAGCAATATACAATTACAAGGTAACATACAGTTCAAGAACATGACAAAAGTCGCCAAGATGAGCTCACAGTAGGTTTTAAGTCAATCTTTATGTGCCAATCATAGTATTAATTATTTAAAGTAATCTTTTGCAATGTTAACTGACTTCCCTCTATAATTTTATAACACTGTGAGACTTTGGCCACTTCTTATAAAGTCAACAATTTTACTGTCAACATTTTTAATACATCACAATCATAGTCATTACGTGATCACACATTTAAGGTTTAAACTGAATGAGCTCCTTGTCTTGCAGTAATTATTTGTTTGCTGTGTTGGAACACTTAGTACAGAGTAAACAGAAGTCAGAAAACAGAACCTGAACTTCTTTTAGGACTGAGGCCTCAAGAAGATATGTATTGAAATTTTCTTTCTTTTTCTTGTAGAGCATGCACATATCAAGAAATTATATATAATTTTTGGATGTCTTAAACTTAGTTTTTTTAGAACCCAAATTTGACAGAACTACACAAGTTAAGGCATGGCCGTAGCCAGCTATGAGGTCACCGAGGTCACCGGACATCGGTAAATGTTTCATGTTTGAAAATAAAATGTGTTCTCTGGTTGACTAATTGGCTGCTAGACTCCTCATATGAATGTCTGCATGTATAATTCAGAATGTTTGTCTTCCGTGGTATTAAAATGATCGCTGAGAGACGCTTCCGAAGTGAACAGTCTTCAGAGTGTAAGCGAGAGAGCGAGAGACGGAGCCCCTAAAGTAGGAAGTTATGGTTTAGGGTAAGCGATAACTTCATGTTATCTAATTTCCAAAATATCTGAAATAATTTCTGTTTTTTTATATATATTTATAGGTTTTTGTTCATTTTAATAGCAACTTCTGGCAACATTGCATTAGTCTGGCAGTAATAAAAAAAGGCAACGGCTATTTACACTAAGTGCAAATAGCTATAGATTCTATTTATACTATGTTAAAATAGCAGTATTTTCTGCTATTTATACTACTTACTACAAATAGTGGCAATTATCTGCACTTCAGTATTGTAGTACATTATAAAACGGTGTGCAATAATAACTTATTGAGTCTAATTTAATGGATGCCACCTTATTGGGACAATAAAGCCCTCCCTACACCTACCCTTAACCCTCTATGGCATGGTGTTGCCCTCAGGCAACAAACTACCTTTTTGGACCTCACACTGCCCCTTTAATTTTTTTTATAAAAAAATGTATAATATCACCTGACATGTCTGTCCAATAAATTGAGGGACTAAAGTGGTTGTAGCCTTTTGTTTGGGGGTGGGGCAGTCCTTTCCGGAAGCAAAGTCGCATGGGACACAGTGCCACCAATTGGTAAGTTCAATTTCACTTTTTAACATGTTTAAAATTAAATAACTTTATACAAAAAAAAAATATATATGTATGTGCATCAGTATGTAAAGAAGTATGTTTGATTGTTTAAAGACACATTTTGATTTTATTTATATACTAAAACTGTGGTTTTTTGTTTGTTGCCTGAGGGCAACACTGTGCAGTTAGACCACTTTTTGGGGGGCCAATATGCTAAATTGGGGAGATGTGATCGGATGCAAAATTAGGACCACATGGTGCATTCAAGTCCTCCTGGGAAGCTCTGTGAATGCATCATATATGTGCAATTTATGTTATTATTAATATTATTATTAATATTATTATGTTGCCACAGAGATGATGCTGCCTATCATCTCATAATCTGGCTAAATGAGTAGTGTTGGCAAACTTTATCTCTCTTCTTTATTAGCAGTACACATAATGTGTACAAATTACATTGAACAGTCAGCATTAAGAAATGCATTTTTCATGATCAGTGTTTTTACTATCTACTGATACTTACAGGAAGTGGAAACAAGACAATTTTACGGGCGGAAGGAACGTGATCGAGCAGTTAGGGTCATTCATTCTGACAGTGAGGACAGTGAGCTTGAGGAGAGTGAAAATAAGAACTACAAGGTTTTTTTTGACAACTGGTTTACGAGTGTCCCTCTTGTGCTTACACTGGCTCAGCAGGGAATTCACTGCACTGGTACTGTTCGTGGCAACAGACTACCAGGTGTCAACTTGATGTGCGATGCTGAGCTGAAAAGAGCAGGACGTGGATCCTTTGAACAGATGATGGCCAAGGTGAGAGAAACCACCTTGTATGCTGTAAAGTGGTCCGATAATCGCTCAGTGACCCTTCTCAGTGATTACACTGGAGCCCACCCAGTCACCGAGGTTGACAGGTGGGATTGCAAGTAAAAGATGATCACCAAAGTCCCCTGCCCTGCTGTGGTGAAAGAATACAACAAGAATATGGGTGGGGTGGATCTTCTTGACTCACTGCTTGCACTGTATCGGATCAAAATCAGATCAAAGAAGTGGTACCACTGGCTGGTGTTCCAACTTCTGGATATGATCATCGTGACCACATGATTGCTCTACTGAAGAGATTGTGAAGGTACAGGCATGAGAAAGAATGAACATATAAAGCTGTATACCTTCAAATCCTACAGTGCTGAATGCTTTTGCAAAAGTTGAAAGAGCCTGGAGAGCATGCAGAAAGGTCGCCCCTGTTCCACAATTGCTGGTGAGTATGAGGAAAAGAGGAGAAAAGGACCCGCTCGCTGCTCCAATTCCAGTCCCTGATGTGCGCCTGGATGCCACAGCCCACTGGATGATTATGGCTAAAAAAGAAGGGGAGATGCAAGGTACCACGGTGCACAGGTACACCAAAAGCCACGGAAATGCCGGAAATGTGATGTTCACCTCTGTTTTACATCCACCAGCAACTGCTTTCTGAGGTTTTACACAGAATAGGAAATCAGAGTATGCTTTGTCAAAAAGAGAAAACATTTTATGATGGATATATTATCAGGGACTCCCAAGCTCATAGAGGGTTAACTTTTTTATTATTGATTTCATTGAAAATAAATGCTTTTCTGATGTGATTTGAAATTTGAAAAGGGAGACAAAGATTTGCCAAAAGGCGGATTCGAACCCGGGTCAATCACGTCAAAATATGCATGAGTTACACTTTACCTTCTGCACCATTGGAACTGGTGTCAAACTTTGTCTTTTGTAATGTACATGATCTGAAAATAACACGTTTGGTGGGCAATATGTATGTCTGCGTGAATAAACAACTAATAATCCACCCCATAAATATATAAACAAACTTTGATGCAATAAATAGGGTATGATTTAAAAATGACCATCCCTCCAAAAACGTCTACATTTCTGTCTCTTTTCTAGTATTGCAGTATATAATTAGTTGTATTTATAGGGGTTATTATAGCACAATTTTACAATAAGGGGGTTATTATAGAAACCCCCTGGACCTCACTAGTTTTCAAAGCCTGGCTACGGCCATGCGCTCGACCCCCAGGAAGTGCGTGCTTCTAATTGACTTCACTTGTCTAAGTTGAATCAAATGGGGTCGCTGTGTCCCTTTCTTTCAATAGTACTGTCTATTATATACTATATGGTCTTTACACATCAGTGTATCGTCACAAGCTGCAAAGTTTAAGGTTTTGTTTGTGTGTTTTTTTTTTTATTATTTATTCTTTGTTTTTAGTAGTTCCCATTCACCTCCATTATAAGACTTATAGACTGCAACTTTGCAGTTTGTGTTAAAAATCTTTGTTTGTGTTCTTTTGAAGAACAGTCACCTATGTCTTAAATGCCTGGCTACAAGTATTTTAAGCAAATAAACACTGCATTTTCATTTTTGGGTAAACTATACCTTTAACACCCAGCTCAAAATCACAAGAGGACGATGGCAATTAACAAAACTGATTTCAATAAACATAATTAATTAATTTAAAGTCAACATATTCTGTTACACCAAATGCACAAAATAATGATCTTTAAAAAGCATAATGTGACCCATTTTAAGATGAAGCTGCTTTCTCCTTCCCTAATCTTCTTTGCAATGGTATATTTCCAGCAACTGTGGTCTATTAAATCATAATTATAGTTATTTTTGAACGATTGTATGTAATGTCCTGCACATACACAGCATTGTGGCATGCCATATACTATTTTCGAAGTATCTCACAGGAAGAACGAGGATGGCGCTGCACTGTGTGGTCGCTGGGTGTCAGTGGTGTACTGGGATTGACTCTATTCACACAATCACTGCAGTACCATTTTTTTCCAGTCTATGGTCCCAATTCATAGTACAGTTCGTTGAAATTTGAAATGAGTATACCAAAGGTACCTGAATTTTACATCAATTTAACAGTGCAAATAAACATGACGGAAAGGTTAAATGCTTTATAAGTCAGACCGAGTCATTTTTTCTAAAGATTACAAGTAATGACATGGCGATTGTGCCTTCAGAGTCAGTGTAGGTTTACTAGTGGTTATCCCGTAACAGCCCACAAGGTGGGAGTGTTACATTAACAAGCGATCCTTGATGGTTATATTCTTCTGTTCCTTTTATAGGTTCACTTCTATTAATATATGCATCGTCTTATTGCATATTCATGGAACCAAGTTACAATGAACACCTGAAAAATTATAGTTGTTAAGTCGAAGTATATAGTTGAAGTATATAATGGTTAGAGAGTCGGATTTGCAATCGAAGGGTTGTGAGTTCGAGTCTCGGGCTGGCAGGAATTGTAGGTGGGGGGAGTGCATGTACAGTGCTCTCTCCACCTTCAATACCACGACTTAGGTGTCCTTCCTTGAACAAGGCACCGAACCCCAAATTGCTCCCTGGGCGCCGCAGCATAAATGGCTGCCCACTGCTCCGTGGTGTGCAGTTTGGATGAGTTAAAAGCAGAGTATGAATTCTGAGTATGGGTCACTGACTTGGCCGTATGTCATGTTACTTTTTTTGAAGTTATAATTCTAAAAATTAGTTAATGATTGTAGTATACTTTTGTGGTGTATTGTGGCCTTTATAGGTCTAAGGCAAAACAAACAGTCCCATTTACTGACGTGAGGATGATACAAGTATTTTCAGTTGAATAGACTACACCTGTAAGTATTTTTCTTTGTATTGGAATTCTATCGATCGGGTCCTAAACAACAAAAGCATGAATGTGGCTTTTAGGATGAATGATGATTATTACTGTCCTGTTAGAGACTGTATATGAAAAGACTAAGGAATTAAGAAGCACTGACTTGACAAAAATCTTGGATGTGCATTGAAAAATAAAAAAAATCACTGAATCTAAATAGAATTTATTTAAAATATCTATATCTATATAAGATGGAATAATGACCATTTACAGACTGTAGTTGCCATATCTAGACCACCAGATTATGAGGATAGTAGTGCACATCTAGACATCCACCATCAGGTGTGACTTTTAAAAGCAAGACTTCCTAAAGACTGTTGTTCTGTATGTTGTTTCAGGGTTAGCATCATCTGAGGTCCTCTGAGGGTCAGCATCATCTCTTCTCAGGTGTTCTGGATCCAGACTGGAGCATGTGTAAATCCTAGTTACCATGGGATGTAAATCCCGTGGCAAAACATAGAAACAAATAGAGACATCATTAGCATAGCTGCTGATTCAACAAAGTAAAATTAATTAGTTTAAAAAAGGCTAAAGAATAAGAATGCGCATTTGATCAGATGCAACTACACTCACAATTTAAGATACATTATTCGAATGCTTGGCGAAAGAGATGTGTTTTTAATCTAGATTTAAACAGAGAGAGTGTGTCTGAACCCCAAACATTATCAGGAAGGCTATTCCAGAGTTTGGGAGCCAAATGTGAGAAGGCTCTACCTCCTTCTGTGGACTTTGCTATCCTAGGAACTAGAGATGTTCCGATACCCTTTTTCTCTTCCCGATACCGATTCCGATACCTGGGCTCAGGGTATCGGCCGATACCGAGTACTGATCCGATACCTGGGTGTATATCTGTATATACAGCTGTATATACTACTAGCCCTGTGTAAATTGCTAGAATTTTTTTATGGTGTGCTTCAGACAGATCCCTCAATAAAACATGAACAAATACATGGTGAACTACTGTATTTATTACAGTATTTTTATTATCTAACATGAATTTGACAGTATTATTTATTTTCTTATGCAAAAAAGAACTTCAAATGCAGCCAAAAATCTAACACCGCAAACTAAAAAAGGTATTTAAGTTTTACAATATAACTGTATAAAAAAACTGCAACAAATAAGTCTAGGAATATAAAAAAAGATCTATTAATCAGATAATCTCTAACAAGTAAAAAACAAGTAAAAAACAAGCAACCATCTAGGCATAATTATTATTATTATAGAGATGTATTATTATTACTGTAGGCTACAACAGTAGCTTTATATATTGTCAATTTACTCATGTAAACCAAACATTTATTTTAATGGGCTGCCATGAAGATCTTTGAGTGTCTGTGTTTATGATATGACAGTATTCTCAAATGAAACGATAAATTCTCATGAAGTGACGGTTTATGCGTTCGTGTCCTCATGACACACAGCAGAGACTACAAAACAGCGAGCTCTCGCGCATCTGTGCCAGTCACCCACAGAGATGTAGATTTTGCGGGAGTAATATTTAAATAGTATTTTGCAGTTTAATATTCACAGACACTAGTATATATTCGGCTACTGTCTGGAGCCCTGCGTTTTGACTTACACGGAAGCGACTGAACGCAGTTGCCGGTACTGAATATACTCGAGAGTCTGTAACTACCGGTACTACAGAGACATACTGCTAACCACTGATCTATAATATAGTAGCGGCTTCACTGTCTTTTGGCAGTTTAGAATGTGATGAGTGATCCAGTCATATATAGATAAGGGCTGCTAACGCGTTTTCATTTCTTCTTCGCTGCTCTAAACAGGGGTTGCTTGTGGCAACACAGCACAACTTCCTGTGTTTTCAATGCATTTTGAGCAGCGAAGAAGAACCGTGCAGCGGTTAGGCAAAGCTTGCGGTCATAACTAGGTCTTTTTTAAGAAAATGGTATCGGATCGGTATATGGGTTCATGTACTCGCCGATGCCGATGCCAGAATTTGTTGTGGTATCGGAGATATTTCCGATACTAGTATCGGAATCGGAACAACTCTACTAGGAACCAGTGTTAATTTTGACACGAAATTTTAATTTAGTTTTAGTCTTAGTCTTTTGACTATAATTCTTTTTAGTTTTAGTCAAGTTTTAGTCATCTGATTTGTTTTAATTTTAGTCTTATTTTAGTCGACTAAAATTGCTTGGTATTTTAGTCGACTAAAATTGCTTGGTATTTTAGTCGACTAAAATAAGACTAAAATCAATAACAGATTTACTAGACAATTTTTTACAGCTGGTATAGGAAAAAAACTTAACCAAAATATATAAAACACAAATTCAACTTTATTTCAACACAACTGTGTCTTTATTTCGATTCAAAAGCTTTTATGCAGCAACAAACACTGTCATGATAATGTAAACAATAACTAGCTGCCAATTGACCATCAATAAAAGAAAAATAACGTTAGGTCCAGGACCTTAAAGCTTACAGCTGAGCTGAACAATAAGTGCATACATTTAAAGTAAATATTTAATAAGTTGGCAGCTAGGTGGATAAAAAAGTAACACGATTTTATAAGGTATTCATTTGTCTAGCAATATTGTATGTTTTAAATACTACAATATTGCTAGATTTGTATGTATAATGATAGGATGTGAACATTCATGTTTCACATGACTAATATAGAAATATTTGTGATATTGTCAACAAGTAGAACATTATAAAATATACTAAACATTAGTATTAATCAAATGTATTTATCATGATATTACGTATTAGTATTGTGCTCGCATCTAATTTGAAGAAGGGGCTATTTTACAGTACTTTTCAGTTCGTAATATTTAATGCTACAACATCTACGCACTGCACTATTCCAATTTTGCTTAGCTCAATAAACAAAAGAACATCGTTGTGAAATTACATTTGAGAAAATGTCCGGGTGGCTCGTCTGTAAATGTCTTTTCAAATTGGTTGTGTTCTTGCCACGAATGAGCGCTCTGCGTGCTTTACACTTTGTTTTGTTTTGTTCGTCGTCAAACGTGAAGTGACCTGTGGACATTTTGTCGCTCTTTTAGACAGTATGGACTTTAAGCAACAGCTGCGAATGGAACGGCTACAGCGACCGGAAGTTTGCCGTCACACCGCTGTAGCCAAGAACGTAAAAGTCACTAAGCAACGGTAAAACAGAACAGCGCAACGCAGCATTAATTCATTTATTGAGATCCAAAAAATATATAATTTAAAAAAGCAAGAGAAGGACTGCTTTTGGCGTTAAATGACAATCTTTTGTCAGAAGAGGAGTTTTTAATATTGTATGATGTAAATAAGTCTAAAAACATAACATTTATTTACCTAACCTCTCACGTTGTAGCGACTCCGGCAAATCAGCTGTTCTCCCGTAGTAGACCGTTAAATTAGAACGTCACAAAGTAGCAGTTAAATTCGCGCAGGCGCAATACAACGCCAGAATGGCGTTGCCGTTCCACCAGAGGCTGTTGCTTAAAGTCCCTATCACCTCTTCGAATGCCGACTTCCCGGGAGCTCATAAAAACTGAAAACCTTCGCTTCACGTCTCAATAAGTCAGGCTCTGATTGGTTCTCTTCTCTCATGCAGTCTGTTCTGTTTTGCCGGTTCTTTTGCTCATTCCTCGCATCTCTCCCGTCTGCTGATTTGATTTTCGTCACAGTCTATTTTCGTCTCGTCCTTTATTCGTTGACGATAATGTCAATCAATTTAGTCATAGTTTTAGTCTCCATCAGTGCCTTCTATTTTAGTTTTCGTTTCGTTTTCGTCGGCAAAAATATATTCGTGACGAAAATAATGACGAAAATATTTAGTCAACGAAATTAACACTGCTAGGAACTACCAAAAGTCCAGCTTTTTGTGACCTTAGGGTGCGTGATGGATTGTAGGGTGGTAGAAGGCTAGTTAGGTATGCAGGAGCTAAACCATTTAGGGCCTTATAGGTAAGTAATGATAATTTGTAACTGATACAGAGCTTAATAGGTAGCCAGTGCAGAGACTGTAAAATTGGGGTAATATGATCATATTTTCTTGACCTGGTAAGGACTCTAGCTGCTGCATTTTGGACGACCTGTAGCTTGTTTATTGACGAAGCAGGACAACCACCTAGAATTGCATTACAATAGTCCAGTCTAGAGGTCATGAATGCATGAACTAGCTTTTCTGCATCAGAAACATGTTTCGTAGCTTGGCAATGTTTCTAAAATGGAAGAATGCAGTTTTTGTAACATGGGAAATATGTTTGCAAAAGACAAGTTGCTGTCTAGTATAGTCTAGACAGAAGGTCACTTTAAGAGACGATGAACGCATCCAATATAATACACATCCCATTTTTTCCTCAACTGTTTACTTTAACTTGAGAAATAACTGACAGTTTTTTTTAGCATAATTTCCAAGGTGGATATTTTGGCATATTTTGTATGTAACATTACGGTATTTGTTGGCACAAGAGCAAAAATAAGCAAATTCGATGTTCAAGTGTTTTGAGACGCCTCACTCTGCGTGAGCCCTGAACACCAGAACAGCGCGAGTACTGAATTGGGCTCTTTCACATCTTTTTGTTTGTTCAAACTGCGATTTGTATTTGTTTGTTCAGGTGCAGCAGGGACTTCGAGGAGAACTTTGCAGAAGAGAGCTCGGTTCAGTGTCACTGTCCGTGATATGTGGCTCTCTGTCTCTCTCTCTCCGCACTGAACACAGCGCGCAAGTAACCAGCTACTCTGTTCAGCTTTTCGGCGTCTTGTTTTTGGATGCTTTAATGTTTAAATCGACAAGCGGTAAGGCTTAAAAACACGTGAAAAAGATAAGCTTTCGTGACGATGCGCAGCAGTGGCCCGTCAACTGTCGTGAGCATCTTTTTAGGCTGGCCTCAGCCAGTCGGTTATATAAAATATCAAGGTGAAAGTCATCATAGCTTGCTTATAGACCCAGCTCCCAACCCAACTTTGAGAATAGATTAACAGCGATATTTTTTTATCACCCGATAAGAGTCTCACGTTAACGCAGATAACGGCCCACCACTATTATTAACACACTCTGTTAGCTTAGACAATTTAGAAGTTTCATCTGGTCTTGTTGAGATATATAGCTGAGTATCATCATCATAACAGTGCTAATTCCGTATTTTCTAATAATATTAACAATGGGCAACATGTATATTGAAAATGGAAGGGTAAACATTAAATAAATTGGTAGCATTTGTATAGGTAGGATCTAAACCATCTTAGAACCTGCCCTTAAATACCTGTATAGTTTTGTAATCGATCTATGAGTATGTCATGATCTATGGTGTCGAACGCAGCACTAAGATCATGTAAGACTAGAAATGAGATGCAGCCTTGGTCTGACGCAAGGAGCAAGTCATTTGTAATTTTAACAAGTGCAGTTTCTGTGCTATGGTGGGGCCTAAAACCTGACTGAAATTCTTCATACAGATCATTTTTATGCAGGAAGGTGCTCAATTGAGCAGACACAACTTTTTCTAAAATTTTAGACATAAAGGGAAGATTTGAAATAGGCCTATAATTTGCCAGTTCACTAGAATCTAGATTTGGTTTCTTAATAAGAGGCTTAATAAACGCCAGCTTGAATGGTTTTGGGACGTGACCTAAAGATAACGACGAGTTAATAAAATTGAGAAGCAGTTCTTCGGCTACAGGTTACAACTCTTTCAGTAATTTAAATTAAAATTAAATTAAATGTATGCATTTAGCAGACGCTTTTATCCAAAGCGACTTACAGTGCATTCAGGCTATCATGTGTTCCCTGGGAATCAGGATCTAATAAACATGTTGTTGGTTTAGATACAGTGATACGTTTTTTTAGCTCTTCCTGTCCTACATTTATAAAGCACTGCAGTTTATCTTTGGGTGCGATGGATGAAACTGAAGTGTTAGACGCTGTAGAATCTACATTTGTTATTGTATTTCTAATGTTAGCCTATCTATTTATCAGTGAAGAAATTCATAAAGTCATTACTATTTAACATTGGTGGAATATTTGAATCAGGTGGCGTCTGGTAATTTGTTAATTTAGCCACTGTGCTAAATAAAAACCTTGGATTGTTTTGGTTATTTTCTATGAGTTTGTGGATATGCTCTGCCCTAGCAGTTTTTAGAGCCTGTCTATAGCTGGACATACTGTTTTTCCATGCAATTCTAAAAACTTCCAAGTTAGTTTTTCACCATTTGCATTCAAGACTACGAGTTACTTTCCTGAGAGAGTGATTACTACTGTCATACCATGGCACAGTACGTTTTTCTCTAACCTTTTTAAATTTGATGGGGGCAACAGCTTCTAATGTATTAGAGAAAATAGTGCCCATGTTGTGAGTCATTTCTTCTAATTCATGTGTATTTTTTGGTACAAATAGCAGTTGAGATAGATCAGGCAGGTTATTTGCAAATCTGTCTTTGGTGACTGGAACGCTGAGACATATAGTTAATATCAGTGATACGCAGCATGCACAATACAAGGAAATGGTCTGTACGATAACTATAGCAGTAAGATCGATTCCATGCGATATAATTCAATCTAGTGTATGATTAAAATGATGAGTAGTCCCGGTGACATTTTGCTTGACTCTAAAAGAGTTTATTAGGTCAGTAAACGCAAGTCTTAATGCATCATTTGTATTACGACAAATTTCTATTCTTCAGCTCAATGTCTATTTATCCATAACTGTAGACAGTTGATCACATAACAATCATGGCTCTTCTGAAGACTTGAGCTGCTTTTCCACTGTCAGGTCAAACCATTCTTGTTGCTTAACCATTCCATTCTGTGCCAATACAGATATTGTTTAATTCTTCCCAGAATTACAATTGACCGCCGCGTGCGCGTGTCCATTAAGTCCATGAGACCGCATGGTGTCCTATTTGTCATTTTAGAGTACAGAAGGCCCATTGCGTCGTTATACGGCCTCAATCCGCAGTTCTGCCAAGCCCGCAGCAGACTTCTACCCGACAGTCAAAGCGGCAATACAATATATGTATTTATGTGAGCCTGTCCTCCAACAAAAAACGACCATATAGGTCGTTTGTGCAAGCACCTTATTACGACCTATATTTACGTTTTAAAGTTAAGCGCCCTCTAGTGGGCCTAAAAATAATGACAGTATCGCGTTGCGTCTGTCGTCATGAATTGACGTATAACGTCATTACCAATCAAAACGCACGTTTATTTAAATGCAATGTGTGGGCGTTTTACACCGATCTCACAGTATTTCCTACATATTTTACTACTGTAGGTGGCTTATTCGTTCGAATGACCACACCTAACCCCACCCCTAAACCTAACCCTCACAGAAATCATGCTAAATTATGATTTATTGAGCATATACATTTTCGTGCACGTCCATTCCTGGGATCGAACCCACGATAGCATGATGACATATCAAGGTATAACGCAATAATCTACTAACTGAGCTACACGAAACGCAAACCAGAGGGCAAATAAAAGAGTACAACACATTAATATGAAAACGACCTTTTGCCTATAGGAGCGCAATTGTAGTATACGCTCTGATGGGTCGTATTTCAGGGACTTGGACAAACGACCTATACAAGCGTATTGGTTGGAGGACAGGTTGATTTATGTGTATATGTAGCCTATTTATATGTATTTACTATGACCTCATAACTGGCCATTTTTCAAATCTGTGAGATCGACGATACACAATATTATCATGCTTGTGTGGAGCAAGAGAGAGACTCTATAAAATAACTATTTGGTGTTTTAAACCGCGCAGGTGCACGAGAGAGAGTCGATGGAATCACCAATAATGGTGAAACGGTGAAAATCAATTCATCAAGTCCAACAGTTTAACACTAATATTGGACATAAACAAACATGTTAAATATAAAGTATTTAAAACAGGTAAGTTCATATATTTGGAGTAAAGTTTAAATTAACTGATGCATCAGTCATACAGCGCTCCGGACTGGGCACCTCATGACAAGACCGACGCACCGCCACATAAACAAGAATGAGATGCTTTCTAACATAACTGTGGCAAAAAACCACTAAACTCAGTTAGTGAAGGCTCTTTAAAATATTACACATATATAGGCCATTCAGATTACTTGTTGAAGTGCAATGAAATACCTTATGTTTGCAGACGATGTATGTCTGTTTATGGATGGAGACTTTCTAACAGCAAAAACATGTACTTTATTTTACATACATCACATTATAGTGTGGTGTGCATGAAAATAATAACAAGGCGGCAGAACAAACTTATCATCCATAGTGGTTCTCACGTAGTCACGTCATCCCCACAAAGTGTGCATTATAAGTTAAGTGATCAGTTTCTTAAGAGAAGGACTATGTGGGAACCACTATGGATGATAAGTTCGCTCTGCCGCCTTGTTATAGGGCTTGGGCGCCGCGTTGCATTCTGGGACATGGTGGCCATGTTGAAGGCCTCATAAATGTAAACATTCAGCACGTCGAACGAGAAGAAGCAGAGTTGGGAGGAAGAAAAAAGATGTTAAAATTGCGAAAAGGTGGCATTTACAGGGATACGCCAAATAGGGATCCCAGGAACCGGTATGTGGACAAAATCGGCACTATTAACGGTTTTGATCCATAATTTATTTATTTATATATATTAAAAATTCCAAACAAAGAGTAGAGCACCGACGACGACTTGCTGCCGCACGTTTGCATTACAGATATCTTCAGCTACCTTGTTTGTTTTGCCTACACTTCAGAACAGTTCCAAAGCTACAAGTCATTGAGTCTCATGTGCAGTTCACAAATGGATGGGTTAAGGAGCTGCAGATCATAAAGCCCACAAACAGTATACAGTTATCCAGACAACAGTAAGCTGCACTCCACCTAGCTGCTAGTTAACAAACTGTTAGTGCTAACAACCACTCAGAAATATACTTTTAACTATGCGTTTCAAAAGTGTAGTTAGTAACTGTCCACCCTCCCGTTTTTTCCGGGGTTCTCACGTATTTGAACTCTTTTCCTGCTTTCTTCCTGTTTAAGTATTTTCCTGTAAAACATGTAAAATATCGTCTTATCGACAGAGAAATCTTCTTACGCCAATATCTCTGACTATTGGGATGCTTCAATAAAATATGAAATCCTGCCCCACTGGTAAAGACACATAACGATCGGTTTGTGCAAGAAACTTTCAAGCAGGCAAGCATAGACAGTAAAAGAAATGGATACAGCGACCCCACTGGATTCAACGGAGACAAGTGAAGTCAATTAGAAGAACGCACTTCCTAGGGGGCCGAGCGACTCAAACTGAACTTGATGACGTTGTGATGTGAGCAACCTGTCTGACAATTGTAAGTCTTCTAATAGCTGTGCCAAGAGAAATCTAAATCACCCACCGAATCTTACAGATGTTTTTGAATAATTTTGTCCCGTTGCTTTTATGCACTCTCTATGAACTTCTCCCTTGACTTCATGCCTCCACGTCCCCCTGATTGCTTCATAGACAGTAAAAGATTGCCTGCGAGCTTCTCCTCCTGTCCATGTGGTAATTTCTCTACTGTGTGACAGAGAGTCGCGAGTTATGACACAATCGTTAGCCAATTTTTACAAAAACTGCTTCTACGGGACCATAATGTAACATACATTTTCGTGTTTCTTTAGAAATAATGAACGGACAAATGTCTTTAAGTCTTTAAACGCCTCAGATGTAAAGTTATTCGCTGTCAAAGTGACGCCAAAATTAATGGGATTCAATGGAATGCTAACAGCAGGTGGGGGTCCGCTAGTCAATGGCGGCGCAAAGGAACATTAAAATATGAAACCCTGCCCCCCTGCATGCAAGGCGTCTTCTTCTTCTTCTTGCTTTATGGCAGATCACAGACTTATAATTGCATTACTGCCACCTATCTCTCAAATGAACCATTGTCACTCTATCTACAATCTCAATTAGGAGTTTTGATGGTCCACTTGAGAGATAGGTGGCAGTAATACACTTATAAGTCTATGATCCACCATAAAGCAAGAAGAAGAATATGCTGCTGTGAACGCACTCAACACAGGCGGCAAGGAAGTCCAATAGTATGTTCCTGCACAACCGGAGGCTGCAGATTCAGGACCGCAGATCTGGGCCGCAGTTCTAGGACCCTAGTTTTTCCTGACAGCGCCACCTACCGTACTGGCCAATATAGCGATGGCTGCAGTTTCAGGAACGCAGTTCTAGTATCCTGTTGTAAACTGCGTTCCTGAAACTGCAGTCACGTTACTTTGTATATAGCATCAATATATTAATCTCAGTAGCATGTTTTTAAATGTAAGCTTCAAAATGCAGCAGAGTTAAATTACTAAGTGTGCTTTGAGTCACAATTTTAAATTTAAACATGAATTTACACAAAATATAAATGAAATATCAATTTTGTAAAATTGATGTATATCAATGTTAAAACAATTGTAAAAAATGAAGAACCTTAAAAGTCTTGAAATGTCTCTTGAATTATACAGTATATTGATTCACTTCCTTAAGGTGAATTAGCTCATTATCAGGTAAGTTAAAGTTGGAATCAGCGTATGGAGTCACTAAATTACTGCCAATATTTTAAAAGTTGTTGAGAAGCAAGACAAGACACAAGAATGATTCAAGAATGTTTATTTATATACATATTATAGAGTCACACTGAAGGCATCAAGGGCTATTTGATCAAGAAGGAGAGTGTTGGCGTGCTGCGCCAGATGACCTGGCCTCCACAGTCACTGGACCTGAACCCAATCCAGATGGTTTAGGGGTGAGCTGGACCGCAGACAGAAGGCAAAAGGGCCAACAAGTGCTAAGCATCTCTCAGGGAACTCCTTCAAGACTGTTGGAAGACCATTTCAGGTGACCACCTCATGAAGCTCATCAAGAGAAGGCCAAGAGTGTGCAAAGCAGTAATCAAAGCAAAAGGTGGCTACTTTGAAAAACCTACAATATGACATATTTTCAGTTGTTTCACACTTTTTTGTTATGTATATAATTCCATATATAATTCCACATGTGTTAATTCATAGTTTTGATGCCTTCAGTGTGAATCTACAATTTTCATAGTCATGAAAATAAAGAAAACTCTTTGAATGAGAAGGTGTGTCCAAACTCTTGGTCTGTACAGAATTTACATGTCATTTTTGTGACAACATCACAACAGCACCAAAGTGAACCCCTTTTCCATCAGTTGCTGCATGGATAGGATGGCTGTAGGCTTCAACTCTAGAGAAAGAGAGAGCGAGAGACAGAGAGAGATAAATAAGAAACATTTGTTTAACATATTCAACTGGAATATATATATATATATATATATATATATATATATATATATATATATATATATATATATATATATATGAAAAGTGAAAGTCCTTGCAGCATGTGGTGCATCTCTTCAATTCGGGCAGGGATTTATCGAGTGAGATTCATGCCAAAACCTCACACACACACAAAATGTGTTTTACTCACGCCCAACGATTCACAAACAAACTCAGTGTGGTTTGCAAATACAAAACATCACTCACAAACTAATGCATTTTGTTCTGCAAATAAAAAACGTAGCTATCAAACAAATACAGTACGTTTTACATATACAAAGAAACGTATGTCTTCAATGACAAAAATATCCTCCAAGTACAAACTAAAATCTTTCAAATACAAAACAAAATCCTTCAAGTACAAAACAAAAATCCTTCAAGTACAAAACAAAATCCTTCAAGTACAAAACACAATTCTACAAGTACGAAAAACTGTCACGTGACTTTTGGCACAAAGTTTTCGCCTTGCTGATCCGCACGCAAATGCCTTCAGATCCACACACATGCTAGTAAACTGTCATGTAATTCGCACTCCATCACAAACTAATGCTGTTAGCGACTTGCTTGGCGCCGCCACCGACATGGAAACACTAGAGAAGAAGAAACGCTAGCGTGAGGGACGTTTTGAACACGATGAGCGGCCAGCAGGTGAGTTTCCAGTCATTGCTGGTGAAAAATCAGCCTGAAGGGGTTGTTATTCGCTATAACAACCGCCTCGCTATAAATGATCCCACTTATTACATTGCTACCTACAAAATAAATAAATAATTTGATAAAATTTATTGATTTTAAAAACGATTGTATTGCTTCCGCTAAAGAAAATAGTCCGTTCCGCGTCCATATCAACGGTCTGTTTTTCATGGCAAGGGTGTTTTTAGACCTCCAAATCAACCCTGGTCTTCTCCTGCTAGTGTCTAATAGAATATAGAGGCTTTATTCCATGTCAAATCAGTCAGAATCCAGGAAAGTGGTTGCAGCAACAGCTCAGATGAAGAGTTTTTCTATATTATATTTGGGTCCCAAAACCAAGGCCTGTAAAAATATTCATATTTTTTGTCAGTCCTTGAGATTGTCATTTTTATAGCATCATAAACACTATCAGAGAACCATGTTTGGGCATTAATATCTTAAAGTGTTATTCATAGCCTCACCACATTTTGCAGGATGGAAGACAAACATGTTCTTAGTATAACTGAACCAAAGTTTGTACTGCATGTCTATTGAGATTCTACAAGGCCCTAGATTTGGGTAAATAGCTAAACCCCTGGTACTGAGGGTATTATAAACTCATTTTCTGCATCCGTATGATATCAATCATTACATTTTCGTAATCATAATCATGTGTCATTATTTGAGGTCTCTATCACTAATGATATGTAATAATTGATAGCCTGATTGCACTGCAAGTCGCTTTGGATAAAAGCGTCTGCTAAATGCATACATTTAATTTTAATTTAATGGTCATGAAGATATTAAGAATGAACCAAAGTGTAGTTTTTGGTCATTTTACTGGTCATGTTCAGTTAAACCAGTATTTTTGACCTCATACATTTTTCCTCTTTTCCCCTCTCTCTAGGAACTGCTTGCACAAACAATGTTAGAGAGAATCCACACACGGCTCCAGCATATTGTCTGTCAGCAACCCCTTGACCTGGATTACCTTGAATTTGTGTGTTTTCAGGAGGCTGTTCTTTTTAGTACTGCCTCTAACCAGGTTCTCATCCCAAAAGTAGAGATGTTCCGATACCCTTTTTCTCTTCCCGATACCGATTCCGATACCTGGGCTCAGGGTATCGGCCGATACCGAGTACTGATCCGATACCTGGGTGTATATCTGTATATACAGCTGTATATACTACTAGCCCTGTGTAAATTGCTAGAATTTTTTTATGGTGTGCTTCAGACAGATCCCTCAATAAAACATGAACAAATACATGGTGAACTACTGTATTTATTACAGTATTTTTATTATCTAACATGAATTTGACAGTATTATTTATTTTCTTATGCAAAAAAGAACTTCAAATGCAGCCAAAAATCTAACACCGCAAACTAAAAAAGGTATTTAAGTTTTACAATATAACTGTATAAAAAAACTGCAACAAATAAGTCTAGGAATATAAAAAAAGATCTATTAATCAGATAATCTCTAACAAGTAAAAAACAAGTAAAAAACAAGCAACCATCTAGGCATAATTATTATTATTATAGAGATGTATTATTATTACTGTAGGCTACAACAGTAGCTTTATATATTGTCAATTTACTCATGTAAACCAAACATTTATTTTAATGGGCTGCCATGAAGATCTTTGAGTGTCTGTGTTTATGATATGACAGTATTCTCAAATGAAACGATAAATTCTCATGAAGTGACGGTTTATGCGTTCGTGTCCTCATGACACACAGCAGAGACTACAAAACAGCGAGCTCTCGCGCATCTGTGCCAGTCACCCACAGAGATGTAGATTTTGCGGGAGTAATATTTAAATAGTATTTTGCAGTTTAATATTCACAGACACTAGTATATATTCGGCTACTGTCTGGAGCCCTGCGTTTTGACTTACACGGAAGCGACTGAACGCAGTTGCCGGTACTGAATATACTCGAGAGTCTGTAACTACCGGTACTACAGAGACATACTGCTAACCACTGATCTATAATATAGTAGCGGCTTCACTGTCTTTTGGCAGTTTAGAATGTGATGAGTGATCCAGTCATATATAGATAAGGGCTGCTAACGCGTTTTCATTTCTTCTTCGCTGCTCTAAACAGGGGTTGCTTGTGGCAACACAGCACAACTTCCTGTGTTTTCAATGCATTTTGAGCAGCGAAGAAGAACCGTGCAGCGGTTAGGCAAAGCTTGCGGTCATAACTAGGTCTTTTTTAAGAAAATGGTATCGGATCGGTATATGGGTTCATGTACTCGCCGATGCCGATGCCAGAATTTGTTGTGGTATCGGAGATATTTCCGATACTAGTATCGGAATCGGAACAACTCTACCCAAAAGGCATTTTAGATGCACTCACAGAGCTGCACAAGTTGGTTAAAGGCGCGGTCACACTAGACTTTAAACGTGCAAAATTATTTCGGACACCGCTGCGAATATGGGCGGGAGCAATAAAACGGTCTTTCCTCAATTATCAAAACATGGATTAATATGTGCTTGTACTGTGTCTTTTGCGACGGCGTCGAAAGCGTCTTATTATATTGTACTCTCTGTATCTCTCTCTATATAAATATATACACCCCAAGCAATAAAAATGATAAAACATCCACATTCAAATGTATCATCTGTTCCGGTTGACACTACAAACCATGCAGATACTTTATTTTATTTTTTATAATCTTTTAAATACGTATTATATAAAATAGGACGCTGCGCTACAGCAAAAGTTATATAGTGCTTCCTTCATTTTTGAATTTCTGTACAGAGAGGTCACGCAGTGACGTATCGATCTTCTACTGGTCCCACATCTTCACGTGATGCGAATTCGCAGGTCAGAGTTAACCAAACTTGAACTTTGGAACGCAGCGAAATGCGAAATTTTTCGCATGAGCTTGCGTTTCCGGTCTGACGCATTCGCATGCGTATGAATGGAAGTCAATGGAGAGAAAAGTGCAGTGTGACCGCCCCATAAGAAAGAGAAAACCAGGTCCCCATAGTAAAAAAAAAAGAGAAAGATTTTGTATTTTTTTTTTTTTTTTTGGTTGTTCCAACCCCCCAGATGTTTTAAGATTGTATTCACACTGCAATAAAAAAATAATACAATCTACATGTGTTTGGTTTGAACATTCATTACGACATTAAGAGAGCTGAAAGTCTTAAAGTCTGCTGCTAGCACTGCTTGAGGAAAGCTATTCTTCCTGCTGCCGCTGGCAGTCCTAACATCGGGCATGTCTGCTGGTCTGATTTGATTAAACAGAGAAAAATCAATCATTAGACCACCTCACTGATTTAGAAATATTTATTTGTTACTATAACATCTTACAAACCAGTTATTAGCAGGGGCACTGTTCTGTAAATAAGTGTTCTTTTTGTATTTGTGCTGCATTATCATTGAATCAGGTCCTTTGCTGAGTACATTTTACTGTAAGCCTAGTAAGTGCTGGACATACTCCACAGTAAGTAGGTAGATGTCTGAGCCATGTGATTGGGAGTGTCCCAGGGGATTTATGGCTGCCCTTAGTGGTGCCATTTGTTCATCACTCAGTACATCGTCCATCTCAGGAACAGTGACACCATGGTGTGGCTCATCAGGCAGGCCACTGTCCTCCCAGTCCAAATGTGGTAGGTACAATACCTGCAAAGACATGTAAAGTGTTTATATATGGCAGTGGTTCTCAAACATTTTTACATCAAGGACACGGACCACATTTGATAACATTTTGTAACAAACTCCAGAAATACACAATATTAATTCTGAGACTGAATAACATTACTTTCTTTGTCAATGTATGTTCATTGACAAAGAACCCCCCGAACCTTCCTCAAGGACCAGTGCCAAACCCATTGCCAAGTTTATTCTTACTGATTGAATATACTTTAATTAAAATAAAATCTTCGCACATACTTCATACATATAGTTCTTTTTAGCAAGGGTTAAGGGTTATTAACAAGCAGGTTATGTCCTAATTTTCAGCTTTAAAAAAAATGCAGCACCCATGTATGCTGACAGCCTGCTGGTATGATATGGATGCAGAAAATGAGTTTATAATACCCTCAGTACCAGGGGTTTAGCTATTTACCCAAATCTAGGGCCTTGTAGAATCTCAATAGACATGCAGTACAAACTTTGGTTCAGTTATACTAAGAACATGTTTGTCTTCCATCCTGCAAAGTTTGGTAAGGCTATGAATAACACTTTAAGATATTAATGCCCAAACATGGTTGTCTGATAGTGTTTTTGATGCTATAAAAATGACAATCTCAAGGACTGACAAGAAATATGAATATTTTTACAGGCCTTGGTTTTGGGACCCAAATATAATATAGAAAAACTCTTCATCTGAGATGTTGCTGCAACCACTTTCCTGGATTCTGACTGATTTGACATGGAATAAAGCCTCTATATTCTATTAGACACTAGCAGGAGAAGACCAGGGTTGATTTGGAGGTCTAAAAACACCCTTGCCATGAAAAACAGACCGTTGATATGGACGCGGAACGGACTATTTTCTTTAGTGGAAACAATACAATCGTTTTTAAAATCAATAAATTTTGTCAAATTATTTATTTATTTTGTAGGTAGCAATGTAATAAGTGGGATCGTGTATAGAGAGGCGGTTGTTATAGCGAATAACAACCCCTTCAGGCTGATTTTTCACCAGCAATGACTGGAAACTCACCTGCTGGCCGCACATCGTGTTCAAAACGTCCCTCACGCTAGCGTTTCTTCTTCTCTAGTGTTTCTATGGCGAATTACATGACAGTTTACTAGCATGTGTGTGGATCTGAAGGCATTTGCGTGCGGATCAGCAAGTCGGAAAATTTGTGCCAAAAGTCACGTGACAGTTTTTCGTACTTGAAGGATTTTGTTTTGTACTTGAAGGATTTTGTTTTGTACTTGAAGGATTTTGTTTTGTACTTGGAAGATATTTTTGTCATTGAAGACATACGTTTCTTTGTTCATCTAAAACATACTGTATTTGTTTGATAGCTACGTTTTTTATTTGCAGAACAAAATGCATTAGTTTGTGAGTGATGTTTTGCATTTGCAAACCACACGGAGTTTGTTTGTGAATCGTTGGGCGTGAGTAAAACACATTTTGTGTGTGTGTGAGGTTTTGGCATGAATCTCACTCCATAGGGATTTCCCTTTTTGATTGTTATATGTATCTTGGAAAAGTGAGAGTGTACTTGTTTAGAATATTTTGAGATCATGAAAATATCCCTAGTGCCTTTTTTAATCATCTGTCCTACAATGAGCCTAATCGAATCCATAAAATCACTTCATATTGGCCATGCAGAACATGACAGAAACTAACACATTATAGCAATGTATAACTGTATGTGGAATAGACCTGCAGATTAAACCAAATTGTAACAAACTATTAAAATTGCCAAATGCCTAGTTTACCATTGCAAAATAATGCCAAAACAACAGGCTAACACATACTGCAACTAGGCAGTCAGTGAAGTTTAATTATGAAATATATTTTATACCTAAATATGGTAAAACAACGACTATTAAGCCAGTATTCACTCTAATACATTAAGCTGCAGGTAAATCTAACAAACCTTACATCAACCATGCTCTTGCCATCTGATAAGTTTAATTAATGTGCAGGCTAGATTCACTTATAATACTTCGTCATTAAAACACAATTATAATTTATGAAATCATAGCCACGAATTAACGTCGTAGTAATTAATAAAACTAGCTCACAAATTCTTAATTTGGTTGGAATTAATTATTAATTCATAGGTAGCAGTTCTCACTATGTAAACTTTGCACCGTTTAAACGTTATAAAATAAAACTTAATTAAATATCGATACTCACCGTCTGGTTGCTGTCCACGTCGTCCATCTTTAATTAGTGTTGATTCAGTACAGTAGGTGGCGCTGTTACAAAAATACTAGGGTCCTAAAGCTGCGGTCACAGAATTGCGGTCCTGTAACTGTAGCCTCCGGTTGTGCAGGAATACCCTTCTCAGGAAGTCGACCGGAAGTTGAAGTCGGCCGGGTGCCGCCATCTTATAGCAGAACTTCACTTGCATTAGCATTCCCATTGACTCCCATTCATTTTGGCGTCACTTTGACAGCGAATAACTTATGTAACAGAAATGAGTCGAACCAGACAAATTAAAGAGTCTGCCAAAGCTGTGCTTTGAAACACGAGCCGAATTCCTCAGGAAGTCATAAATCAGTTCTAGTGCCACAAGAACCAAGGAAGATGACCAACCAACTTGTTCACACAACAGCTTTCAACATTAACACCACTAGAACAATTATTTACAATTTCAATTCGAAGAAGAGAAATTTGGTGTCAAATTTGTTGTTGGTAATTGAAATGCAACGCTGGACATTACATGGAAACCCATGAGTTAAACACTTCCATTGACTTCCCCTCACCTAGCAGAACCAGACTGAAATTCCTAAGGGGGAAGGGATTTTGTCTCCACAGAAGTATTTGTCAAGAGAATGGCAAAGAAACTGCTTTTGTACATATATATGGACCAGAATGAACTCAAAAAGACTTATAAATGAATCAGTCCATCGCTTCACTCCATATTCATTTATGTGTAACCCACACATTTGACTATCATGTTATAATCACTTATTGTGTATGGGTTTTTTTTATAACTATGGCATAGCTTAACGATTTGTAATTATGTTTGGTATGTCTGTAATCCAATCTGCTTGCTTGAATTAGTTCAGACAATAATTTATTTGTCCCATGTATCGTATTCGTGTAATAGGAATCATGTCCAAAATTAGATCCTGCCAGAGCAGGAAAATTCGGACCACATGCTTGGTAAGATAAACATATGATTTATGATACCCCCCTGAGCCAAGACAATATCTGATTGGTCAAGACAACATCTGAGGTGTGGCCAACAAGCCAGTTTAAAAACTGAGGACATCGTAAAATGTTTGCTTTTAGTTCTAGCCTTGCTTGTGCTATCAGTCATGCCAGCTTTTAGTCTGCTTTTAGAGTCTGCTTTTAGTCTCTGGCTTTTTAGTCTCTGCTATTAGTCATGCCAGCTCTTAGCTTGTAGCTTGTAGCTTTGCTACCTAGCTTTAGCTTTTAGTCTCTAGCTATGCTTCTGCTAGCTTGTAGCTTCTAGCCATGTTCTTTGAGCGCGGTTCCAGCGTGCTTCGGCCTGCAAGCCTGCTGCTACTTAGCCACGATGAGAACTTTATTTCTTTTCTTTTCCGTTCGAGAGTTTTGTGTTCTGAGTTAAGTTTTGTAATGTCGAGTCTCCGACGCCTGACCTCGGGTGCCCGTTCAACTTTAACCAGCCACACAACTCTGCATCTTCAGCCAACACCCAAGCACGGGCTCCCCAAGACGTCATTTCAGCAACTACTGAACTTCTAGCCCTTTCACCGGGACTCCTTCACAGGAGACGCAAGTAACTTTACTTCCAGACTGTGACCTTTACTGGTGTATCTAATATAATTTTAACCTCACTGAGGGACTCAATGCGAGGGCTAATTACGTTATTGATGGTTGTTCATGTCTATGCAATTTAACGTATTGCTGTAAACTTGGGATTCCATATTTCCATTCTCTTAAACTCATCTTTCCCTAACTTTCGATCTTCCTGCAACTCGTGTGAATGTGTGAGTGCGTGCGTTTATGTGTTAGATTAGTTTATATGTCTTAGATTTATCTAATAAAGCCTTATTCATATTGAAAAGAGAAGTATCTTGTGTTTTGTGCTTATAAGTTAATGTCTTAAACTGCCGATTTTGTTACTGTGCTAATTGAAAGTGTTTCACTATAGTTTGGATATTAGTATCCAGCGCAGATTTGATGTTAAATGGCTCGTTCACTGAATCGCATGGCGTCTCCGTGACCAGCCATGAAACAGTGATTCTGTTCAAATTCCCTTTAAAATCTTAAATGTTTCCCTTTGAGCTAAATTGACCTGTTTCCGTTACACTTTACATCTGAGGCGTTTAAAGACTCCGTTTGTCCATTATTTATTTCTAAAGATACAAGACAATGTATAAAAGGCTCCATTACCTTCTATGTTACATTATGGCCCCGTAGAAACAGTTTTTGTAAAAAATAGGCTAACGATTGCGTCATAACCACGCGACTCTCTGTCGCATTACCGTACAGACAGGAGGAGAAGCTCGCAGGCAATTAACTTAATATGGCGTACTGGCGTTAAATTTTAAAATACTATACAAAATAATTAATCAGAATACTTACTCCTGCTCACTCACAACAAAGAACTCCCCGCTCAAGCTCGCCGTCTCTGCAAGATTAACGATGGCAGTTTGCACGCACAGCTACTAGTAGATTTACATATGTCAGACAGGTTGCTGATGTTGTCAAGCTTAGTTTGTGTCTGCGCGTCAGAAACGGAAGTGCTAAAAAATGCTAAAAATGGGCTTCATTTGTCTCAATTGAGTTCCAATGGGGGTCGCTGTGTCCATTTCTTTTACTGTCTATGACTCAACAGGACACACTCAGTATAGAGTTCTACAGTTCAGACATTGCGTGAATCAATATATATATATATATATATATATATATATATATATATATATAATTTTTTTTTGTTTGTGTATGTTTTTTTATTTTATATGTTTTAGCCATGATTCCCATTCACATCCATTATAAGACTGACAGACTGCAGCAGTTTGTGTTAAAAATCTTGGTTTGTGTTCTACTGAAGAAACAAAGTCAACTACATCTTGGATGGCCTGGGGGTAAGCAGATAAACACAAAATTTTCATTTCGCACAGGATTGTAGGATATCAAAGACAGCGAAGGATACATCTATGCTGACTTCAAAAGTCTATCTGATGAAGTTAACTAATAAAACAGGAAATGTAGCATAATTTGGATTCGGACATGCCTTGATGCCTTCCTGCTTTGGAATGCCTCCGAAGGCAGCATTTTAGAGCTTACAGATGCAGCCTACATCTTTTCTTACAGACCAGAACAGATTTACGGTATCAAACACCCAGAGCACCCTGCCTAGCAACACCCTTACAGAAACAAAATTCATCACCAAATTCATCATTAGATATATCCAAAATACATAATGTATTAGTCAAAATACAATATTTAATTGGATTTTTGATTAGGAAAAACTTGAGATATTTCTGGAATTGAAATTCATCCTTGTCGAATATCATTTGAAGATATCTTTAATTTAAATATGGATATATCAATCAGATTTTTGACTAGAAAGATTTTACTTCATTTAGCGTTGTGACTGGGCAGAATTTCAATCTAAAAATGAACACTCTTAATAGTCAAAATTACTTTATAGATATCTGAAACATGCATGTAAATACACATTTGCAAAACCCACCTAAAAGGCATAGTTTATCCAAAAATTAAATCTGAATTAGTGGTATAAAATCCATTTCAGGAATTTCAGGGTATCCTTTTTTCGATGACTCTTTGAACAGTTTGACACAATGTTTACACACAGAATTTTACAGATGAATCAAATGTCACCAAGAAACACGTAACATAATGGATAATGACGTTAACGTTTTTTTTTTCTGTCACAGGAAGATGTTGGGTTAATAGTGCTTGAGCTGTAACCAGCACTACACTGCACTCAGTTCTGCAGTTTAATTTACTGCAATGCTACTTTCAACCATTTCATCAGCTAAAAATTAAAACAGCACATTTGAGACTGAGTAATTTATTTTAATAGTGAGGTAAATGCTCAAACAGCACATTTGAGTAACTATAATAGTGTTGTGATTTGAGCCTCCCCAATCTTTTAGACTGTTTTTTTATTTTTCTATCTTACCTCAAAACCACATCCTGTAAGTGCCTGACTGGTTAAATACTTCACACAATTTATGACAATAACTTCTACATTCAGTCTGATTAATAATCTCACATACAAAACTTTCAATACAATTGCAGTTTTGTTTGATTTTATAGAATGTTTAATAGTCTGATAGAGGCATTTACTGTTGAGGTTGTGAGCTGCAGGGAGCTTTATGAAGTGGGTCTTAACATTACTCGGCCCAAAAGCATAAATTTCATGCTTGTCACTAGTTTTTAATACTTATACAAAGTGAATGAGCATCACACAAGTGCTTTTTCAAAATATTATAAACCAATAAACTCACATCAGTTGAAGTAGGTCTCCATAAAACTATATACTTTTGTAATTGTTTATAAAATTTGCTGTAGTATCATTCACAGCCTGTAAGCAGCAAAAAACACAAGAATGGTTTCGATAAAGAGAGGGGGTGGTTGGGGGAACCATAGTGGTGGTACATGCAAAGTCGACAACACAAACTACAGCTACTCTTTTGAAACATGTCGTGTGTGAACAGTTACTTTATCTCCTGGATTTTAGGACTGCTTATTTTTGATGTTCAGTTTAAACATGGTAAGATAAGTTTTGTTGTAAGTTTTTAGTAATTGGTCATCTGATCTGGATTCTAAGCAAAGACTCAACAGCTTAAGCTTTGAATTGTTCAGTGAAATTAGATAGATAGATAGATAGATAGATAGATAGATAGATAGATAGATAGATAGATAGATAGATAGATAGATAGATAGATAGATAGATAGATAGATAGATAGATAGATAGATAGATAGTAAGCAGGAATGACATTAGACAAGATGGTGGTGGTATAAGATGTTGTGGTTTTTACAGGTTTGAATGAATGTCGGGGAGATCAAATCAGCAATGTCAGTTTACCTACTGAGCTTCAGTCTGAAGTCCTGCTGCCCTGCGTCTTTGAAACAGACTTTTTGGATTCAAACCAGACAAATGAATCTTGTGTGGTGTGGACTCACCTCAATTCAACAAACGGAGGAATTGTGGAGATCAGTCTGGATGGTGAGGCTAAATTCTGGAATAACCGACGTGGACGGATTAAGGCATTCCCAAAATTACAACATTCTGACCTGCTGGACTTCTCAATCCAGATTCGTAATGTGCAGCAGTCTGATTTAGGTGTCTACCAGTGCTCTCTGTTCAGAGTGAACTGTTTCCTGGCCTATAAGAGGATCAAACTACACAACGGTAAATTAAGCTTGCATTCTTGCCAACCCAAAGAGACACTTTCACTCTCGATTTGATTTGTATTCTATCTACTTGTTTTCTTTTATTTATTTGAAAACAACGTGACCCTCTAACACATTCTTTATTCAATTTCTATTTTTTTCAATTTATTAAAAACATTGACCCTCTAACACTTGCACTCTCTATTCTGTTTCTGTTCTATCAACTTATTTTCTTTTTATTAAAAAATTACCCTCTAACACTAACCTTCTCTATACTTATAGAGATATACTATAAACTTCTATTATTTTTCGGTCTATTTCTTATCTACTATAACAAATAATTATAATAACTTGACTCTCACTAGCTCTCTCTATTGTATTCTATTTTCAGAGGTGGACAAAGTACACAACTCCATTACTTGATACAGATAATGCTGCTCAAATTTTACAAACCCGATTCCAAAAAAGTTGCGACACTGTACAAATTGTAAATAAAAACAGAATACAATGATGTGGAAGTTTCAAATTTCAATATTTTATTCAGAATACAACATAGATGACATCAAATGTTTAAACTGAGAACATTTATAATTTTAAAGTAAAAAAATAAGTTGATTTTAAATTTCATGGCATCAACACATCTCAAAAAAGTTGGGACAAGGCCATGTTTACCACTGTGTGCTATCCCCTCTTCTTTTTATAACAGTAACAGCAACAATATTGTAACAGCAACAATAACACTTACTTAAAAAGTATTATACTTTTATACTAAATTTTTTTTACACTACAAGTATTATACTACATAATAGACACTGATGAACAGATCAAACCAAAAGTGCATCAAATAGAACACAGCTTTCTTTAATGGCTGGCTGCGCATCATGACACGCACGGAATTCACCGCTGCATGATTTCATTCTGGTTCACACTTCTCTTGTACTGTATTCTCTAGCAGGAGCCATCAGAGCAACAGGACACAGGTGTGCAGGGGCGGAGCCTAACCCTCAGAAGAGAAAAGACTAATCAGATCACACAACTACATACAAAATACAAATACAACACTCATAAGGCTTAGGCCGTAACAGTTGTAAAGACAGATTTTTAAGTAAAAATACAGAAAAATTTGCTTTTAAAAGTACTTATGTACCAAAAGTAAAGTTTTCTTTTTAATGTCAATGTTTTATTATTGTTGTATGTACTGTAATACTTGCAATACCTTATGACTCCAGAAAGAGTTTTGAAATACATTACACCTACTGAATACACTGACTAGCATGTAGTATCTTTAGAGTAAACCATTTTAAAATGTAAAAAACCTATAGAAATGAAACAAGTGAGTTGGCGTTTTTATTTTTTATTTAACACCCCTAAACACCCCAACAAAAACAGCATAGTAATGATCTCACACAGCTCTGACAGTGTGCACACATCTATGTGTAGCCATTCATCCACATTTAAACCAAGTGGATAGTGAAATTGCTGTAAATACAGACTGATAGAAGAAAGAAAAAAAGCCTGCTTAAAAACCCAGCAATACAACTGTAGCTGTGTAATTTCATAACAGCAACACTACTTTAACAAAAAAGCAAAACTGTAAGGCATCGCTCTCATGGCACTTTGAAGTCATACACAGAATGGTCTTTGCAGTGCTGTTTCAAGTCAAACACCTACTGTGTTTTGTTAGGAGATGCACAGTTGTGGCTTTAGGTAATATTTTAGTTTACAGAATGTTGCAAAATCCGACAATATGGTGTCTAATATATATCACAACATTAACTTCTTGTTATTGAATTGTTGTAGATAAATATCACATTTGCAACTGGTCAGTGTTAAAAAAAATGCTGTGAAATCACTTCACGTAACACTAAAAGAGTGATTACTCAAAGACTTTGATAGAAATGTAGTGGAGTGAAAAGTACAATATTTGTCTTTCAAATGTAAGAAGTTAAAGTCATAAGTTTCCCCCAAAAAATTATACTCAGTACAGATACTCAAAAAGTGTACTTAAGTAATCAAGTAAATGTACTTCATAACTGTCCACCTCTGTCTGTTACTATTTTTCTTTATTATAATAAATAAATAAATAAACCTTGCGTACTGCATTATATCCAGGACTTGTCACAGCACTTACATATTATTGCTCTTTTGTTGGTTTCATTGCTTCTATTTTCCTTATCAAGTCGCTTTGGATAAGTGTCTGCTTAATAATTGGATGCAATGGGAATGTTAATGAGAATCACTTAGAGTCTATGTCTAACGTGAATGAACATTCTTCAGAACCAGCTGTTGTTCCAGTGGACTCTCTGACTTGGCTGATCCCGACTGGAGCAGCAGGAGGAGTAGCACTGCTAGTAGTGCTACTTGTGCTTCTTGTTGTTGCATGCAAATTCTTCAGACGTAAGTACCATTTTAGAATTATAATTGTGTTTATGTTTCATGCAGTCAGCTCTTCTTTAAAACTTAATTATCTTTAACACTATAGTGATGTTAATATTTTTTTTATATACAGTCGTGGCCAAAAGTTTTGAGAATTACATAAATATTGGAAATTGGAAAAGTTGCTGCTTAAGTTTTTATAATAGCAATTTGCATATACTCCGGAATGTTATGAAGAGTGATCAGATGAATTGCATCGTCCTTCTTTGCCATGAAAATCAACTTAATCCCAAAAAAACCTTTCCACTGCATTTCATTGCTGTCATTAAAGGACCTGCTGAGATCATTTCAGTAATCGTCTTGTTAACTCAGGTGAGAATGTTGACGAGCACAAGGCTGGAGATCGTTATGTCAGGCTGATTGGGTTAGAATGGCAGACTTGACATGTTAAAAGGAGGGTGATGCTTGAAATCATTGTTCTTCCATTGTTAACCATGGTGACCTGCAAAGAAACACGTGGGCAAAGTCATATTCTCCGATGAAGCCTCTTTCCGATTGTTTGGGGCATCTGGAAAAAGGCTTGGCCAGAGAAGAAAAGGTGAGCGCTACCATCAGTCCTGTGTCATGCCAACAGTAAAGCATCCTGACACCATTCATGTGTGGGGTTGCTTCTCATCCAAGGGAGTGGGCTCACTCACAATTCTGCCCAAAAACACAGCCATGAATAAAGAATCGTCCCAAAAAACACCGTCCAACAGCAACTTCTTCTTCCAACATTACAACAACAGTTTGGTGAAGAACAATGCATTTTCCTGCACGATGGAGCACCTTGCCATAAGGCAAAAATGATAACTAAGTGGCTCGGGGACCAGAATGTTGAAATTTTGGGTCCATGGCCTGGAAACTCCCCAGATCTTAAACCCATTGAGAACTTGTGGTCAATCCTCAAGATGCAGGTGGACAAACAAAAACCCACTAAATTCTGACAAACTTCAAGAAGTGATTATGAAAGAATGGGTTGCTATCAGTCAGGATTTGGCCCAGAAGTTGATTGAGAGCATGCCCAGTTGAATTGCAGAGGTCCTGAAAAAGAAGGGCCAACACTGCAAATACTGACTCTTTGCATAAATGTCATGTAATTGTCGATAAAAGCCTTTGAAAGGTAAGTGCTTGTAATTATATTTCAGTACATCATAGAAACAACTGAAACAAAGATATAAAAGCAGTTAAGCAGCAAACGTTTTGAAAACTAATATTTCTGTAATTCTCAAAACTTTTGGCCATGACTGTAAATGCATAATTATTGACACATAAATGTTACCGATACATGAGATACATAAGATTTATGGCATGACATATCATTAACTTTCTATGCTGCTTTCAACAAACGAGCACATAAATGTTCTGTTTCTGAATCCTTTAACTATGGAGTTACAGGTCAAGAAAATAACATCATTGAGCCTGTCTATGGTAGGTTTTCAGCTCATTATAAATGTTTTTGTTAAAAAAAAAGCTCTACAATTTGACTTACTTGTACACTAAACTTTGTAGTCAAATATGTTTCTATTAAATTTTTCCAGAGAACACCTCGCAAGCAAAGTTCACCAACAGAGAAAAGTTCACTAATGGAAACGGTAAATCTTACATTTGTGACTATAGATGAAATCATATCAGCAGTGTGCATTGTCACATGTCCTCCTTGTGTAATTTCACTAAGGAAAATATGAAGATGTTTGTTGATTAACTAACTTTGGTGAAAACATATTAGTTTGTACTTATATAAAGGGGAAATTGTATAATCTATCAAACAGATATGTTATTTAGTGATTTGTTTTAGGCTATTAGGCCATTTATTTAACAGTCAGAAGAAGTGGGAGTTAAAATAGAAGATAAAAGAAGCTTTATTAATGCTTTGTCTTTCTTTTTAATTTTTTTTCTGTAGGAATGAAAATCAGCAATCCAATCTATAGTTAAAATTCACAACTACAGTAATGTGGAACATCAATAAATATGTGGAATGCATTATACGTTACATCAAGAGAACTGAAAATGATTCTGATGGATCAGACTTTTTGTCTGCGTTTTACATATCAAATATAAAAATCAATGCCAATTCGGAACATACACAGTTCAGATGATTATTTCTGGAGGAGGGGTTGATGTAACTGCTCCAGGAGAAATGAGACATGTCTCTATTTGGAATCACTTTAGTTTCTTCATCCGTGATGCCACTAGAGGGCAGTGAGACCTTTTTTGAAATTCCACCAATCACATCCCAAAGACAGACACAAATACCGTACCTCCATAGCTCAAGTACTCTTTAATCATCTCCATCAGAACTGTGGTCCTTTACCTTATATTTACTTACATGATTTAACATTGTCATGAATAACTTGTCATATAAAAAAAATCTAATCATTTATTGTTACTGAGTCAATTCCACCTCATTTTTTTCTTATTAGCAATTGTTTTAAGGCGAGACACTGCAGGTGAATAGGGAAAAAAAAATATCTAATAGTTATCACCTTACTTACCCAGTTGATTGATTACATTGATTATTGCAAACATTTTTTGTATTACAAGTTTTCAAAAATGTTATGTTTAAATATGCAAATGAGGCATTCTTTAATGAAATATGTGCTAATTTGCATACATTTCTAGTACAAAAATCTGAACACTAGATGAAGTCAGTTTCACATTTTTTGTTTAATTTTTTTGACATATTAGAGTCAAATGTTTTTACAGAGGGAATTCTGGTTATCTTTTTTTGTCACTCCATAATTCAGAAAATACTTTGAACAGCCAGAAAACAATATATTTTCACAATTTTGGGGGGAATAAAATGTTGTATATAATCAAGGAAAATATATATGAACAAATCCCTCTGTAAAAATCTTCAGAATACAGACAGGAATAAAAATGTCAAGTTTGGTGTGTGTACGTGCTACTGAAGTTGAGATTTATGGCTCAGTGTTGAAGAAAAAACTCATTTTGAGAAAACGGCCTTTAAAAATATGTATTGTAATTGAAATCTATTGACACAAACAGATAAAGTGCTATAAAAGAAACACTTAACAGTGTCTTTTGGATGTTTTCCTTCCACTAGTTTGAAAAAGCACTTTATGAAAAACCAAAAAGCCCAAAATCTCAAAATTGACAGGTGCTTGAAAAAACATTGTTTTTGCCTGCAGTGTCTCGCCTTAATGGCACAGAAACTACTTGGACGAGAACTCCAGAACTGAACAACAATGAACTGAAAAATGTATTGTTTACTATTGCCTTCTTTTTAGAGCAGCTTTACAGCTGAAGTGATTTATTTTGTTTGCATTATTGAAACATTATTTTTCTGTTTAAAAAGTTTGAGGTTATTTTGACACAATCTGTATTGTATAAAGGCTATATAAACAAAGGTGACTTGACTTGACTGAAAAAGATTTGTCCCTAAAGATAGTAAATGGTTAAAGTGAAATAGCTGGGTAAAAAGTAAATTATATTAACAGTATCTTATTTCTTTCAGTCTAGTAAAAAACTGAAAATCTTGAAGTTTAATTAAAAAAATGCCACCTTAATACAAATTAGATAGTAAAGTTCATAAAACACACACCTGAGCAAAATAACTGTCTTCTGGACACTGGCCAAGAATTTAGAGCTAGCAGGAAATGACGGCAGAAGACACTTGTCCAACAGCCTCTTTAACTTACACGAAGCAGATTGAATTATTTCAAGGCTTACATCATACGTTCCTGACGTTTGTCTAAAAACAAATGATCCATTATTTTTTTCTGTGTTGAACTGTGGCCGTTTTTACTCTGCGTGTTTCATCTTTAAATGGTAAGGTTTATTTTTGGTTGTTTATATGTTTTTAATCAGTCATTTTGAGTTAATTCTAACTCTCATGTTGCAAGCAAGCAGAATGTAACAGTGTGTTGTGGTTTCCGTTAACAGTCATTTTGAGGATTAAATAATTAAATATAAAATTTTAAAAGTCTGAGCAGCATATAAAGTTTGCTTATAAAAAATTGGCTAACAGCAGGAAGCTCAGCAAACATCACAACAATGCAACATTTGATCAACCTGTGGAGTGCAGGCGGAAACTTGTGAATTTCATATGTCGGCTGTTGTGGTTTCTCAGGTCTGAGCAAAGAGATGCTCTCTTGATTCTTTGAAATGGCTCTTTCCAGACCAGAGGGCATAGCAGAGATGTCACGTCAGCGCAGCTGTGTCTAATTTTAGACAACAACCTAAAAGGTGAAGTAAAGGTTTAGAATAAGAGAAGAAGACCTTCTATAAACAGCTCTATCCTTCTCTATCACATGTGGCAATGGCATATTGGCCTGTACCACTGTGAACTGTTGAAGACTTTAACTACAGCATTAACCATCAGGACACGAATTCACACGTGAGTAAACCAAAAAAACTAAATGTCCATTTTCAAAGAGTACTGTAGTTTTGTATATTGTATTGTGTCCTGACACTTTAATACTATATAATTATAAAATTACATTAAAATTAGACATACTGTCTGTTTTTCCTTTTACACATTAGAAGTGTTCTGGCTGAAAGGCAGAAGAATTTGTACAAGGTGAATCAGAAAGCTCATAGGACACCGTGATGTATTTCTGGCTCTTCGTAGCAGGAGGAGCTACTATTATCATTTTTCTTCTTGTGCTCACGGTGTGTTGTATTGTTCATAAACAAAATAGTAAGTATATTAAATCAATTAGGAATAAATTATAAATATGCAAGATTTGCATACTCAATAAAGTAACTTAATCTCTTTTATGGTTTTTTTTTCAGAAACATTAGATCAACCATATTATGCAAACAGCCAGCAGGGTAAGCACTTTATTTAATATTCACAGCAATCGCACAGCTGTGGTGTATGTGACCATCTTCAAGAACGCACAGTCTCAAGAAATAAGTCTGTTTCAAGTTTGAAAAGATCCTGTTTTAAACGTTTTCTTTCTTTCATTGTGATGACAGTTCAAGATGCCAACAAAGATCAAACCATCTATGGTAGATTGAATTACTATTTCTTGTTTTACAGCTTATAATACTAATATTTGATGTACAGACCAAATTAATGTATAAAAAAAACATTGAAAGACATTGACAAACATAAGACATTGTAGTTATTCCCTTTCTGCTACAGAGAATGACCATGAGTTCAGAAAAAATGTCTCCAAAGGAAAAAGTGAGTGTATAATTAAAAAATATACATAAGTAATACTTTTATTATTATTATTATTATTATTATTATTATTATTATTATTATTATTATTATATCACTATTTATTTATTTGTTTTCAGGACAGTGTTCTTCAGTTTACATCAATAGGCCTGAAAATAAGGTTGCAATTTATATGAACAGTGCCACACAAGCTGACGAGACGTATGCAAACTGCACTGACAATGATTATGAAAATGTGGAGTAGTCTGCTAAGAAGACAGGACTGAAGATTTTCATTCCTTATTCTCTGTTTTTCAATCATAGTATTTTTTTGCACAGTATTAACCTAAGTGGATTAATGAAATAAATAAATGTAACCATTTCAGCCTTATTTAGGTAACACACATGAATTGAAAATAATCTGTTATAATGGAAACATTTTTGTCAAAAATGACTATCTTCACAACAGTGAATAAAGTTTTGCACTTTTGAAATGGTTGTCTTTGCAAACTCTGTAGTGATGGCTGTCCACAGTTCTGAATAGTTATCACAATTTGATAACTGTTACATTTAATAATTAATGAATAATTTAACTTGTTAATTTACTGTTGCTATTCTTGTTTCTACCATGAATGCAGGTGCATCTCAATAAATTTGAATTTCGTGGAAAAGTTAATTTATTTCAGTAATTCAACTCAAATTGTGAAACATGTGTATTAAATAAATGTAATCCACACAGACTGAAGTAGAATTAGTCTTAGGATCTTTTAATTTTGATGATTTTGGCTCACATTAAACAAAATGGTGGGTTTTTGTTAAATGTGAGCCAAAATCATCCAAATAAAAATTCACTATCTCAACTAATTTGAATATGGTGTCATGCCAATCAACTAATCAACTCAAAACACCAGGTTTCCTGAGCCTTCAAAACTGTCTCTCAGTTTGATACACAATCATCGGGAAGACTGCTGATCTGACAGTTTCCAGAAAACAATCATTGACACCCTTCACAAGGATTCATTGGCAAAGAAGCTGGCTGGTCACAGAGTGATGTATCCAAGCATGTTAACAGAAAGTTGAAGGAAAAAGTGTGAAAGAAAATCATGCACAACCAACTGAGAGAACCGCAGCCTTTAGGATTCTCAAGCAAAATTAATTCAAGGGTGGAGAAATGCAGATCAGCTGAAGGCCACTGTCAAAGAAACCTGGGCTTCCATACCACCTCAGCAGTGCCACAAACCTCCATGCCACGCCGAATTGAAGGAGTAAAGGAGCCCTATCAATTGAGTACATGTATAGTAAATGAACATACTTTCCAGAAGGCCAACAATTCACAAAAAAAATTTTTTTTTATTTTTTATTGGTCTTATGAAATATTCTAATTTGTTTAGATAGTGAATTGGTGTGTTTTTGTTAAATGTGAGCCAAACCCATCACAATTAACAGAACCAGAGACTTAAACTTCACTGTGCATTGAATTTATTTAATACACGAGTTTCACGATTTCAGTTGAATTACCGAAATTAATGATTTTTTTCCAAGACATTTTAATTTATTGAGATGCACCAGTTCGTTCAAATGTAATCTTAAACCTAAAACGTCTGTAGGTTAATCTTAAAACGTGGCTATTTGGGCTCACTATTTACCCTCGCAGGCAGCATGATGTTTGATTACATGGTTTTCACAGTTAGACCATTTGTACAATATATAACCATCTAAAAGTAAAGTAGCCTACTGTAAGTCACGTGAATGACATCGGTAGTGACGTGGACGCACATTTCCGGTGGTATGCCACCAGTGCGAAAGCTGGAAATAAAACAAAATTGTGACAGAATTTGAACGTTAAGCTATGTAGTGTGGACGTGGGCGATTTATCACATATAAACGCAACTGAGGTAGGAGACCATACTGAATGTTTTCCCAAAATTTCGGTAAGATAATGCACGTACGTAAATAAGGCTGTGGGCTGTGCTGCCGCTTTTCACGTGTACTAACACCCACCAAAACATTGATGACCATAGTGCACTTTTCATGGTTTGCTGTCCGCTATATTTCTCTTATATTTGTGCATGATATATATGCAGATGTGGACACCGTAACGTGTTTACATTTAAAAGTGGTTTAGAAAATAGCACCAGGCAATCTGAAAAGTGAGTTCTTTGTTTTGTCTTACAGGTGTATAATAGATGGATAAGTTTGTAACTCGGCACAGAAAAAGATCTGCTGTTGAGGCAGATGAATGGGAAACGGAGGAAACGTTCAAGAAATACAAAGAGGAATGTGAGGTGGAAGAGGAGTTTTCTCATCCCATCCCCTGGCAGAAGATTGAGGCAGACGGCCTGGACTGTGACTACAGTTTGCTGTTTGACAAAGAGGAGGCTGATCACCTTTTTAACCAGTTAGAAGAGGAGGTGGAGTATTTTACAGGTATTGAAGGCACCTTTGTATCATGTACACTAATGTTCAGAAGATTGGGATCAGTAAGATTTCCTAATGTTCCTGAAAGAGATCTCTAATGGTCACCAAGTTTGCTTTTATTGGATCAAAATACAATAAAACAGTAATCTTGTTAATTATTATAATTAAAAAAATTATATTGTCTATTTTAATATATGTGACCCTGGACCACAGAACCAGTCATACGGGTCGATTTCTCAAAAACTGAGTTTTTGTATTTATGCTAGGAAATTTACAAAATATCTTTACTTAATATCCTAATGATTTTTGGCATAAAAGAAAAATAGATAATATGGCCCATACATGTTTTTTTGGGGGGTTGGGGGGGGAATGGGGGGCTTTTGCTACAACTATATTTGTGGTCCGGGGTCACATATTTTAAAATGTTACTTATTCCTGTATTTTGACAGGACGACACTTCAGTGTCACATTGGTGATTAAGAAACATTTATTATTATCAAAGATGAAAACAGCTGTGCTGCTAATATTTTTGTACAAATTATGCACTTTTTTCTGGATTCTTTGATAAAGCATTTATTTGAAATATAAATACTTTGCAACACTATAAGTCTGTGTTCACGTAATAAATTAATGTGTCCTTGTTGAGCAAAAATATAAATGTATAAACGTCCTGACACCAAGCTTTAGAATATGTATATTGGTTTTACAGGTACAGGAAACATACATAAAGTATTATCTTGCTAAACAATCCAACTTCATTATTATACTTGTATAATATGCTGTGAGCCATATTAATATAGCCCTGTATCCTGTTGATTGAAATGTTTTTTGTTTCCATTCCATTTTCTCGGTGATAAAGGTGACCAAGCTAAACTACAAGTGTATGGAAAGTCTTACAGTGTTCCAAGAAAGCAAGCAACATACGGCGACGAAGGACTGATGTACTCTTTCTCTGGAGTCCATCTCCTGGCTAAACCATGGACTCCCACTTTGGAACGCATTCGAGATGCTGTTACCAGGGCAACAGGCCATTCGTTCAACTTTGTTTTAATAAACAGGTAATTAAACTGTCTGCTGTTGACATGTAGACATCACTGTCCTGTTTCTTTTGAAAGAAATGATGTTCTTTCAAAGTGAGGAAAGTGTGGTTTTGGTTTGTGTTTGCACCATCAGATATAATGATGGTCATGATCACATTGGAGAGCATCGGGATGATGAACGGGAACTCGATCCTGCCTGTCCTATAGCCTCTGTATCTCTAGGGGCTGCCCGTGACTTCATTTTCCGTCATAAGGATGCACGGACTGGTTCTAGCAAGCGTCAGATTGAGCCAGTGAAGCTGGAGCTGGCTCATGGGAGTCTACTACTCATGAACTACCCCACAAACACATACTGGTATCACAGTCTTCCAGTCAGGAAAAAGGTCAAAATGCCACGCATCAACTTCACTTTCAGACGCATAGTGAAAAACAGACAGAAAACTGGCATTAAAATAGAGTGATAGTTGTTTTAGTATCTTACCAGGTACTGATGATGTGGGTCATGTTAGTTTTTCTTTCAAAACGTGTGTGAAAGCTGTGTAAAAAGTTAGTAAGCATATCTCACATTAACACATCTGCACTGAACCCATGTTGGGTTTTAGCACACTTACAGCATCAGTTTCACTTTCTTTTCACATCTTCATGTTATGATTTAGTCTTCATGTTTTATGATTAAATTGTCATTAAACTCCTGTCCAGTAAAATGTGTACTGTGATCTCAGAAAATCAAGCTTCAAGCTCATCTTTGCTATTTAGAGCAAATTCAGGTTTGATATTTGGCAACAAAATGCACTTTCAAGAGCTTTCAAAGGAAATATTTTATTTGTTTTTTTTAGAAAACCAATAAACTACATGTGGAATAAATAGGTTAGACACAACCATACTTCTGTACAAGACATTTCTATTATAGACTGGGAAAGAAAAAAAAACAATATGTTCCCAATGAATACATTTTGCTTAAGGTTTCAAAGATTGAACTACAGAAGGCAATAGTTTGGCGAAAGACTGTGGCAAAACCATAAGGGTAGCAAAAACGTATTTGTATAAATATATACATTTTATTTTTCAAGCATAAGTAACATTTCGAGAAAGTCATACTTAGTGTTTACATTCCAGCACTGCTGGACTGAGTATGAGGTATTCGCACAGCTATCTACCCATTACCTGGCTGTGTTACAATCTAATCAATGTCAGGTTTTTCCTTGGACGACGACGCATGCGGTCAGTACAGTTGCTGCTGAAAGAAACAGTAATTTGTGAATTTCATGTATCAATGTGGTGCTATTATTGTATCCCTTGTGGACGCCGGAAGGTTGTAGTGCTGTTGAAATGGCAACCAGCATTTCAAAGCTTGGTATGAATGCCAGCCACAGTTTAAGTTGTACATTAATGCAAAGGAAAAGTTGTCTTTGAAAAAAAAAAAAAGAAACCAAAATGTTGGCACTTGGAGAATTGTGTAGACAGATGAGACAAAAGGAATGAAAAATTCATTTTCGAAGTAACACAAATGTGCTCAACCAAGCAGGTCCTATGCTACAAGCTATGGTCTTCACAGGAGAAGTTGGATAACTTGTGACTAGTACCATTTGCCTTTCTTTATATTTAGCTACTTGTGGTGAAATCTCACTAAACTACAGCAGCAGAAATCAGTTACTTTCAGCGTGATTTATAAAACAGTGTGTTGACCTTCCTGAGTGAACAAGAAAAGGTGAGTGATACTAATTTTTTTTAATTGCAAATGGCAGTTGATATCAATGCCAATTTGGAAAAACTATGGCGGTTCCAGTGCCGTTTCAATTGACAATACTGATCTTAGCAAAAGAAATAGCATGTAGTGATTGTAGGACAGCAAGATCTGTTTTAGAATCAGTTCAATATCTCACAGCTTGATTCATTACTCAGATAATGATGATCCCGACCTGCCCTCCACACTAAAAATGACCGCAAGAGACGGGTTTTCTGGATTAAAGTGAATAGATGGTAGTAGGGAAGAGTGCAGAACTGAAGAAAACCTCCTATGTTGTGATGTCTGACAGCTGGCAGAAGATAGTTAACTTTCTTCAGAGGAAGAATCGATTTTCCCTTTTTTGCTTGGAGGAGCACCATCTTCCAAATCCTTCAAAAGAAACCACTGAATTAGTTATAAAGCAGAAAATACCACCGAGATATAAATGTTTTACTTTGATGCAAGTGATGCGCATGTACCTGGGCTGATTTGGAAGAGTCTAAAAAGTGTTCGGAATCCCCCTGTGACTTGCTGTCCCTTTTGGCTGTTATAGATTCTGATGAGCAGTGGTTTTGTTCTGAAAGTAAAGAAGTGCTATTAGAGATCCCCTAAAATCCAACAGCACAGATAGATGAAAGCGGATAATGGGTCACTAACCATTTTTATGATCTTGAACAGATGAAGGCTGTTTGGAAGGATATTGGTCACTTTTCAAGTCATTGCTGTCATTCTGAGAAGCTGCCATGGGTTCAGGTACAGGACTAGTGTTGTTGCTGGTCTCTTGCTTCAGTGGAGAGGAGTCTGCAATGGAGCTCTGGTTACTGTTATCATCTGTATGTAGAAAAGAGAAACATGATTAACAGGGTGTTACAAATGATTTGAGAGATGCCTGAAAAACTTTCATGCAGCATATAATTGTTAATAGATAGTTACAAGATAGAACAACAATCAACATCAATTAATGTGTAGTAAAACTGTTTCAACAACCCCGCTCTGTTGGTTAAGAAGGATAATGGCCCATTGAAAGCTATTAATAATAATAATATTAGTGCTGTCAAATGATTAATCGCATCCAGAATAAAAGTTTTTGTTTACACAATATATGCATGTGTACAGTGTATATTTATTTACATATAAAGACACACACAGCATATATTTTGAAAACTTTTACATGTATTTGCATGTATATATTTATATCAATATAAATTATATCATATATAATTGTATTTAATATAGAAACATTACATTTTTCTTAAATATATAAATGCATGTGTATTTATGTATACACATTTTGTAAATCAAAACTTTTATTTTGGATGCGATTAATCTTTTGACAGCACTAATAATAATAATAATATTTCAAAATGCATAATTGATATGAATTTACAGGTACTTTCTGGCATACTTAAATATTTCAGGAATCCATAATAGATCAACTGTTTGGGAATACCAAAGATCACAATTTGGTTTAAAAATTACTTTAATTTACAATAATTGTCAAGTCACATAGCCTAAAATGGACTGAGAATTATTGTGTGATTGGCGCCTGATAACTGTCAGGTCTAGAGCATTACCATGCATATCCATCATTCCAGGAGAAGAGCTGTTCTCAGGGGTCGTGACCTCAGAACCATATTTGTCATCTTTTCCTTTCTTCTTTTTCTTGCTCTTCTGTGTGACAAAAGGGCATTTTCAAATGAACAAATTAAAATTTAAAATATACAGTGTAGAAAATATTGCCTTGTATTTGTAACGCTACAACTAAAACATTTAATGATCTGGGCCACCAGCAAATAAATAAATAAATGGCACTAGTAACCTCAATGACAGTATGAATGTACCTTTACTAATTGAAAAAAAAATACATCAAGATATTTAACATCACAATATTATATCAGTATGTTAATGCCAATAATCCCCGTTTTAGTATTATTGTATTCATTTTTGGGAATAAGAGATTGAAAAAGATTGATCTGTTATATTGGCCATAACATAATTTTTATTTAATTTTTTTTGGGTAACTGGTATCAAAAAGAATTGCAATAAGTTTATCATGGTGATTAAAGATGACTTACATCATCTGACTTGGGCTCTGTCACTGGTACCCACTTGTAGATTCGCAGTGACGTGTCTCCAACAGTCACCCATTTCTTCTCCCTGGAGATGCATGACATTGTTAGATATCAAAGTCAAAGGAGACCGAAAACAAATGAGTTTAACAGAGGATTAATTATTTAAACATTTACATTTATAGGCATCTCTATTCATTGTGTAATATATATATAGAAAGAGAATATATATTTAAAGAATATAAACTGTCGCGGATATCAACAATGCATCTATACTCTATAAATATACAGATTATAAAGCGAGGTCAAGTCTTTAGTGGAGAATGGTTGTGCAGAACAATACTAGTTACCATAATTACATTTAAACTGATACCACGTTAAAATCATTTTAGTATTTTAAAGTTTGGAAAGATACTATTGTTGGGGTTAAATTTAATCTAATGACCTTTCTTGTAAAATGTATTGTGATTTAAGTTGAGCAGTTTAAGCTAAATGTTTAGGTGTGTGTGAAAGTGGAGGCGAAGCCTGAGTTTAAAGCTCCGCGCGTGGATTAAACTCTTCTCACGCGCGCCGTCGCTCAGGAGCGCGAGTCACTTGCTCTCAGATGAGATGAAAGAGTCAAACATCCGTTCAGCGGCACTTTTTTGTTCGGCACGGATGCATGTCTCGAGTTCCTCAAGTCAGCCCGTTCGGTTACTATTCAGCCGGCATTACAGGCTCAAACAGCAAAGCCTTCATGTGACTGCAACGAAATGGCTTCTAGGTTCAACCCACATAAAAATTTAATGGAAGAAAAAATGCGATCTAAATTTTTCCAAACTAAATCTTTAAAAGCCGACAAAAAGAGCAGCCGCGCGAAGAAACGCAGAAACAGTACATCTGAATGAAATTGGAGTGGAAAAAACGGTCTCTTTCCTTTCATTTCATTGTTTCTCGTTGTCTCTCCTCCCCCACAAGCTGTCTGTGCTGTTCGTTAACGGCTAGACGCTCTCTCTTACCATCTCCGCACTTTTTCAATTGCAGCCATAACCCGCTTGATGTCATCTTTCGCCCTGCTCCGCGTCTCCGCTCGAACCGACCTGCCCGACATTACTGCTGTTGGTAAAATATCTTTTTGCTCGCTGCCTGTTTAGACACAATGCGAATGCACACAGCACAGGAGAGAGGCGGGGTTTGTGCGCCTGCGCTGACGCCAAATGCCCTGAAAGCATGAGAGACTCGGTCAATGCGGCTTCGCCTTTCGCTCCTTTGTCTAGCGAAAAGAGCACAGAGAACGATATTTAACAGTTTGTGGAGTGAGACGATCAAATCGAAACGATGACTACGACATCCACACATGTTTTACACGCGTATCTGGAAAAAATGGAGACCGACAATCGACAGTATGTCGTCCAACAACAACGTTTATTTCCGTATGATTTTATCTCCATCTGCGTTCCAGAAAAGTAAAAACAAGCAAATGTGAAAATACACCAAAGCAACAGTCTAGTAACCACAAGAATAATGTAATGCGATCAAAGAAATGTTTGTTTCAAATGATTTGTTTCAGAAAGCTTCAGATGCTACAGATCGTCATCGTGCCCATGTTCTTGAGGAAGTTCCTGGGTGGCTTCAGAAAACCCCAAGATATCTGTGGCAAATGTGTCCATGCTGATTTCAGGAGGCAGCATGCTCCCAAGTAGAGATTCTGTACGGGACAGACAGTAGTCAAAATTGGTACATTTTGAAATTAACTTTCAACCTTTTTGGCAAAACATTCCTTGACCTCAAGAAAGTTATGTTAATACAGTTCAGATGACAGTATAACATCTACAATGACAAGCTACAGTATTATTCACACTTTTGAACACAGTGCTTTGAACACAGACCACTGTTTGTTTATGGTACATCTTTAATCTAAGATTTAAAAACGGTCATGTCTAATGGCATCCTGCACACCAATATTCAAATCACTGGCCACCTGAGATTTTAGAATGGAGATAAAGGTTAGGATCATGATTGTCAGTTATTCTACAGTCCACTGTGTTATGTACTGTATGTTAGCACTGTTTGCTTTTGAGACCTTGAAACGCTGACGTGTGATGTCAGACTTAACATTCAGGAAGAAAGCCATTAAATTTAGTTTAAGGTGCACAGGTATATTTGTAGCGATAGACAACAATACATTGGGTCAAAATTATCGATTTTTCTTTTATGCCAAAAATTGTTAGGTTATTAAGTAAAGATCATGTTGCATGAAGATTTTTTATCATACCTACCGTAAATATATCAAAACGTAATATGGATTTCTAAGAACTTAATTTGATTGATTTTCTCAATATTTAGATTTTTTTTTTGCACCATCATGTTACAGATTTTCAAATAGTTGTATCTCAGCCAAAAATTGTCCCATCCTAACAAAACATACATCCATGTGAAACATAAAAATGGACCCTTATGATTGGTTTTGTGGTCCAAGTTCACATTTGTCCATCAGTATGGTGGTTCACAGGAGTTTTGCCTACCTGTGCAACTGGCTCCCTCTCCACTAATACCTACAAGCGTTGTAAAGCATTCAGCCAAGTCATCCTCAGTCATATGTTCACCTGAAATGAATTACAAGTATTTACTATTCTAGTCTTTTTCCGTTAATTATAATGTATCTGGTATCTCATATTGCAAGATACCAAATGTAAAGTATTGGTAAAGCTCATAAAAATGCATTACCTCTAGCCTGCAGTAACTCCAGCAGTTCGTCTCTGTCAATTGTATATCTGCCCCTTTCGTCTGGCTTTCCAAGCACCTGGAAGGCATTGCACAGCTCCTGTCTGGCAATGCCAGAGGCAGGTCTGTGGTTGACATACAGCTTAATGAACTCCTCCAAATCAATGTCCGTCACGTAATTTCTGGTCTCAGCATAGCGGCTGAACTTCACCTCATTTTGCATGTCTTCCAGCTTCAACAAAACAAAAATATGTTGACAAAAGATTGAGTGGTAGCTGACCCATCGATGACAGTCCTGTATGGTAGAATCAACTGTGATTGCAACAACACTTGTACCTCTTGCTCTGTTGGATAGAAGCCAAGCGCTCTCATTAAGAAGGGCACATCAGCTAGAGGTATGCGTGTGGACACAAGCCGTGTTTCCATGGTGTCAAGGTCCTGATTTTGTAGTTGACAGTAGTAAAAATATTCCTCCATCTCCTAAAGGACAAATCATAAGATTTGCTGTCTATTGGTAGGCCTGGTAAATGTTAAGAGAGCAATATTAAGCTGATTATTAAGATAAAATTAGGTAAATCCTGAAAAACTGCTAAAAAATACATTAAGGACAACGAGAAAAAAACAAAGGATTAGAAGAGAGATCTCAAACCCTGAAGAGTTGTCCATCTCTCCCTCCTTCCAGAAGATTGTAGAAGGGCACCATGTCTTTCCCTCCTAGAGCTGCTGATGCCTCCAATGATCTTCATATATGCAAATGTAAAAACAGAATTGTGAGGTTGCAAACACAGTTACAATCCTAAAATTCATTATACTACTTTTAAACTATACTATTATTATACACATATATTTCATGACCTCATATTCGTTAAGCAACAACTGCATTATATATTATGAATTAGTTGAGTAGTCAGCTGCAAAAAACAGTGGATTTCTGCATTGGACACATGTTCTCAAAACTCACGACAAATTGAGCTCCCATGAGAAGACGGTGCAGTCTTGTCCTCCAGCAGTAAAAGCATATCTACCATCATACGAGCAAGCCAGAGTTGACACGCCTGTTGAGTGACAGATCATTGCAAAGGACTTGTGAGGGTTTCCATCCAGAGGCAAAATCTGAATGCCAACCTACATCAAAAGGGGAAAAAAAACAGGAATGAAAAGGAGATTTAAAACATTAAATCTAAATAGTAAAGGCAATAAAACTGGAATGATTCAGTTACAGAAGAGTAATTAATGAAATTTTGGTTTATTTTATAGGGCCTTAAAAACACTTTATACCTTATCTTGTGTTATATATGCCATGTAACGAGAATTAGGGTCACCATCCTTAGATGAAGGTAGGATGGCCATCTTTTTCACTGGAGAACCATAAGATGGCCCGAAGACTGTTTTTCTGTATAAAGCACAATATCAAAAACAGATATGCAAAATCAGAGAGAGAATTTTTTTTTTTTTATGAGTTAATTCAATTTGAGTCTGTTTTTTTTTTTTTTTTCAAAAACATACTGTTTATTCAGAAAATAAATCAAATCTCACTGACTGAAACATTTATTGAAAACTTGCATTCATTTAATAACAAAACACTGCTGTGGCTTTATTGTAGTATATTTGCATAGAAACAGAAAAATAAGGGAGTGACTAACAATATATGTCTAAAATTTTATTTCTTCAGTGTTAACTTTTTGTTTATTGAAATGTTGTATGAATCATGCTACTTTTAGTGCTGTAATTATTTTTGCCACTTGGTCTGTGGCTTTGCTGATATATTTGGAAATATAGCATTAGAGCATCACATATATAGCATTCCTGCTTCAGTTTTTATAATCCCAATTTGAGCATAAAATAATTTACAGATATGTTATCCTAACCCAATTCAATAAATAATACTGTGTTATTTAAGTTTTAGAATGTTAAAGAGGGCCATTCTATTTCTTATTACCTTGTTTACATTGTGTTTACACTAGCTATGCATAAAATTGTGATAAATATTATTCAGTGTGTTTTACTTCAAACATCCAAGCGATAAAACCAGACTATTATTATTTCCCCGTTGGGTCCTCATTCATTATTTTGGGCTTCAGGAAACCTGTAAGTCCACTGACCTTCACATTAGTATTACCTCACTTAACATGAAGTCATTTCCCTTCACTTATGATGAAAAATGTACTTAGGATTTGTCTTCCGTTCCTTTGTCCATAGCCATAACAGAATAACTAACTTATTTCCCTTTAAAATTCCATATAAAAAAATATCCTCGAAACTCCATTATATTATCCAATTTGGGTTTCCATTTTAATTTAAAATTCAATTTTAATTTATCTACAAATCATATTGAGACAGAATTGTTTGACTTTTGGTTCATTTGAAATTCAGCAAACATATCAACCAGATTGCTGTTATTTCAGTGATATTTCTATTTGTTCTGCCTATAGGAAGACTGCAAACCTGCACATTTTGGAGGTAGCATTGAAAAGCTTCATCTTATACAGGTTGGAAGCTGTAAGGAGGAAGTGTTCAGGTGTCAAAGGAGGATACCACACCATGCAGGTGGGCACAGCACTCTGCTCGATACGTTCAGAACTCAAAATCAACAACCCATCTTCACCACTATTCTGCAGATCATACTCCACCTGTTCAGAACAGACAGGATAGATGATACGTTTAGCACAGGTCAACAAGTTAAACGCATACCAAGGGTGCAAGATCATACAGGAACACAGGGACTCACCAGCCAGCGATCCATGCCAAGAGAGAGGAGGCGAGGCTGACTGCTGTCTAAATCCACTCCAAACAGCAGGTCCTGAATGGGTTTATAATGCGAGTGGTGCCTGCCCTGGTATTTCCAAACCTCCTGGGTCCCCTCTTTACATCGAAGGAGCAACGTCACAGCTTTTCCAGTGTCCTGAAATAAGAAAAATACAAAAAGAAAATATAGATCTACATAACAAAAATGCCCTCATTAAATCTCGAACATTAATTTTTTTTTATCCTTGAGGTCCACTTAAAATCTTAGCAATGTTTCTGTGCCAAAAACAGTCATATTTAAAATATTCTTTTCACATTATTTCTCAATGTGACAGGTTCACATAACAGTCTGTGCTGAAATGGGCAGTACAAACTGAACTAAAAGAAAAATCCAACTCCTACTAACTGCGGCAGCCAGGTAGCGTGAGTCCTGAGAAAAAGTTAGATGGGTAATGCTGTCCTGACTGTAGTGGAAACACTCTTTACCATCACTCTGAAGTGTACAGGCATCAACAATCTGCAGAGCCCCACTGGCAAAGCCCACTGCTAGGTAAAAACCTAGAACATGACAAATTCATAGACATGCATACTGGGATAGTATATAATCACATCATCCATACAAACATTTGCTATTGTAAAAATTTTTTTTAATATGTTGTATAAATCGAATGCAAGCAGTCTTAAACTCTTAAATCAGACAATGTGCCATTATACAACAAGAAATGTAAAATGTTTTTTACATATATTAACTGTATTATAATATGAATGAGGTCTTGTTTTCTAGTTCACCTTGTGGATCATAGGTAATACACTGGATCTGTTTGTGGGGCTGGAAAACCCTGCTGCAGACTGCTTCTTTATGCTCATAATCCCAAACCTTAATGGTCCCACTGTGGCTGCCCATAGCTACTAGTGACTGTTTAGGATGGCAGGCAACTGCTTCTAGAGGTTCTGCATGTTCCTTTAGAAGGGTCTGTGAAACATTTCTCTGTGCATTTACATGTACTGCAGTTGCATGAGTTGTGGAGACAACAAAATTTCTGTAAATGGAGGGAGAGAAACATTTTATTGCATTACAGAGTTTACAACTGACCATACTTTAAAGAGACAGTTCAACCCCCCCAAAAAAAACAATCCTGACATCATGTACTGATCCTCAAGTTGTTCCAAATCTTTACAAATTAACTTTGTCTGTGGAACACAAAAGACGATATATTGAGAATGCTTCAATATGTTGTCCATATAAATGGAAGTCAATAGTTACCAACATTTTTCAAAATATCTTTTTTTATGTTCAGCAGAGAAAAAAAAGTCATAAAGGTTTGGAATTACACTAGGGGGAATAAATGATAAAGTTTCCCTCTTTAAACATAAATTTAAGATCTAAATGTACTTTGTTACATGGATTGGTGCATTCAGTCCAGTTAACACTGTTGTTAGCAGTTTTTGCTTCTAACTGAGGACTTGAAATGCTAATTCAGTGAAGGAAAGTTTCTTTCTAAAAAATACAAAAATAAAGAAAATATATAAAATAATTCTTATATATAATGCTGACATGCATGTGTCCCCCACCTTATGACAAATGGCTTGGCATCCAGTGTGCAGTCTTTTGAATATCCCGGGTCGCTAATGGACGGCTTTTCTTTGGAAAAGGAGATGGAGCTGATAGGAACCAAACTAAACTCATTGTACACGTTGATGAGCTTGAGATTTCCATCATAGAATTTGATGTGGCCATTCACATCACCTGTTACTATAAAACTTGACAGTATACACATATTTTTTATAAAATAATGTCAGATAGACAAAAACAAAAACCATTAAATGCATAGCAAGGTGTTACATACAGCAAGTGAAAATGTAATAGGCTTTAGGATTACTGGAATTTATTGGAAGAAAAAAATACTAATGCACTCATTTGCCATATTCTGTATCTATGTGTCATATATACCTGTCAATCAAAGTCAGTACAGTGATTGCTTCCTTCTGGAGAGGCACAAGTTTTACAGCTTTCCTCACTACTGGTTGATGAGATTGAGTTTGCTTGTTCCAGAGAACTATATTCCCAGCTGAGGTGGCTGTAAAAGCAACAGCATCATAGTAGAAGATGGACTGGCTCAGGGAACCTAGCACCATATTGAAGGTCTGAATGGTGACAGATTTGCAAGAGGTCAATGCCAGTGACAGAGAAGAAAAACATCAAAACAGCACAAAAAATGATTCTGCCAACCTTGTCGGTAATTTCGGGAGCTGAGTATTCCAGATGTCCCCTTTCCTGAGCAGCAGAATGTATTATTATATATAAAGAACACTAAAACAGTAAATCAGAAATTTAAATAATGAATTAATTCCTACCCAGTTGTAGAAGAGAATTTGAGTGCTGCTGTTGCTGACCAACTGTGTGTTGTCAAAGGGATTAAAAAGTAGTTGATTCTGGGAAAACATGGAAAAAAATTTATTTGATATTTGATGTGACAACCAGTATTCATAAAGAAACAATCAAAGTGTAATTAAGACATTGTTGCTTTTGAACCCTCTATGTGTCACCTCTGTGTAAAAACCACATCAGTGCTGCAACATACCTGGAAACCATATTTTGGGCTGAGGTCAACTTGGCATTCTGGGCTTTCACTTTCATCTGTCCAGTTCCAAATACACACTCGCTGATGCACAGAAAAAAAGTACATTGATCAGTGTATTTGTAGCCAGTGATAATATTCTGTGGTTTCTTTTGATATTTTTACTCCAATCATCTTTATTAAACACATAATAGATGCTGGGAATACATCGCTCCTCATCGGTGCATCTAAGACAACATAAGATATCTACAGTGAGTCTATTGTAAAAAATATTATATTAGACAGCATAAAGCGTGAGGTTTCAGACCTGTACTGCTCCAGCTCCAACAGTCACCAGGTATTTTGAATCCTTTGATAGGGCCATGGCAGATACTCCACCCTCTGGATGACAGTCAAACAGTGTCCGCACAGGAATCCTGCAACATTTTATGGATCGGAAAGAAAAGAAATTCAGCCTGTCTGTTTAGTAAATTCATAGATATTACTGTGAATGACTTCATAATTCTTAATCGAAATGTCATAACTTGATTTTACATTGAAACAACAGATTTCTCTCTCTTACAAATCCCCTTTCTTACAATCGACTGCAAGCTCACATTCAGCTGATTTGCCTCCATCCAATTAACAATCAATAAATTGAACCAAATCCAGCCCAACATTTATTTATTTCCATTTAACTTGGATGTACGCCACAAAACAATGACTTTAACAGAACCATCAAGCAGATTTATACAAACGGTACGGTATAAATGGAATGTACCCTGTATAAGCGTCCCATATGATAACCAGACTCTCCTGGCCCATGTCTGCTGTCACAAGCCAGCGTCTGTCTTCACTAGCACACAAACATGTGATTGGACTGCAGTGGCCCTGTAGACACCAAACAACACATGAGCAACATTTTAACAATAGGATTTTACACTTTAGATCATATTTAACTTCATCATAATTAACTTTCTTAGTTTGTAGCAGTATGAGCCCCTTACTTGTAAAAGATGCTGAGCATTGGATGTGTGATCATACATGACAGCAACATGGGCACAAATGTACAAGATGACAAGTCTGTCTTCATCCTGCAGACTGAGAACAGGTAGAGTTTGATTCATCCCGTAAGCCCAATCAAGGACCTGCAAGTACAAAATACAAAGATTTAGATACACGTGTGAAAAAACTGAGGTATAGTAGGTACAGCATTAACACATTTTTCCTTTTTGACAATACAATAATTTTACATTTACAAGATCATTATTGTTTCTTGTTCAATATTGTTAGCTCTTAAAACCACTTGTCATTACATAAAATAGCCATGCATTATTTATGACATGTTGTCACTGTGAAATAAAATATTTTTAGTTTTAGAAGATACTGTGACTTAACATTGTAGTTGCATTGTAGTTATTTGGACGAACTATTTAAGATAATTAATATTTTGTTTAAAAAAATATTAAAATGGATTTGATCGAATCATTACCAGTGGGTGAGTTTTGGTTCTGGACTCCTTGGGAATGACAGACAGTGATGTGGCTGTGTAAACTTGGGAACCTGCAGCATCCTCTTGCAGACTGTATAACGTTAGTTCATTTCTTCCATCTTCATCTTCGTCGTGTACTTCTTTCTCTATCTGATTATTTTCTGTGTTTATCTGCTCACCTGCGTCTTCAGTTTCCGCATCTGCCCTGTCAGATGCAGTAGATGTCCCGTTTGTCGTTGACATTGTTCTGTGTGACTTGCGAGAGGAAAAGCTGGAGAATTTGTCCGGGCCACAACCAGATTCACGATATTACAGATGCAAACACCAGAACAGAACTTCTCCGCGTGGTGGTTAGCCAGGCTAATTTAGTCTATGTGCAGTCGAAAACAGTGTCTATGCCAAAGGTTTGTTTAAAAAAAAACTTTGAGTTGAATAATACACGAACACGAACGCAATACTGCTTGTTACCAATGCGAACGTCTAGTTTTTCTTTACCTATTCACTCTACTTACCCACGCTTACCGTTGCTAAGATACGGTCACGTGGGAGGGCAACGTACAGCTTTGCTCAGGAAAATCCTTCATTAAAAGGAGTGAAGTACAAAAATGTAATATTTTTTATGAAAATACGGGATTTTTTTTTCATAAAAAGTTCAAAAACAATTTTTTACATCCTTTCTGAATAAAGTAGTTCTCCAGTATCCGAAATTATTATTATTTGTTTAATCTTTAGACTTAAGTTAAATCTTTAGACGGGAAAAAAATTGTGAGTTACTTACATAAATAAATAAATGCTAACAGCCCAGCTCATCTGAACACTAACTGAAATTCGCCAGTGTGAATGCCAATGTTGTTTTATTTCATTTTCATGGTTACCAAACAGGTATTCAAATGATTACAGTGTATGGCAGTTTGAGCAACATACAAAAAAACAACAACAACATATAACACCATTTCTAGAGTTTCACTGCTAATAAACAAGTACTTGTATAATTGCACTTTTTTCATTTTAAACCTTTATTGAACTTTTAAAAAGTTGATAAAGTATCCCTGGTTTCCATAAACATTGTAGTATCCAGTTTATTATGAGTGTGCTTCTTCCCTATCAAATGTATCACAGTTTTTTTTTTTTTTTTTTTTTTTTTTTGTGGTTCCTTACAAAACGTTCAAAAGTGAACTCAACTCAGTTTATTCAGCTGCTGCCAACCAGTGAGGAATGCATAACCACTTCTTTAAAATTAGTAAATAAATATATTTCTCAAGAGACTTTGTTTTACTGCAAGCTTAGAGAAAAGAAACAGTTACAATGAAAAACTTTATCTGTAGAACCATACGGATTGGGTTCCATAAGGATAACAGGTTATTTTAACCACTGTTTAGACCTCTAAAGACAAACAAAATGCAGATTCAAACAAATAAAATAATCATAATAACTGCGCCATAGTGCTTGGGGAATTAAACATATACATTACACCAGTCACTTGGCTACTAGTGTCAAAGCACAAACGTTCTAGGTGACCCTGTGCATTTGCTGAAAATAGTGCCCTCCCCATAAGAGTACCGTTCACCAAAACCGACATTTGTTAATTTCCATTATCAACTAAATAACGTATCACGATCGAGGCATATTTACAGATAGTGCTGATGATAATTTCTCTGTAGAACAAATAAAACCGTCAAAAGGAGTACACACATTCCTGGGATGTGTATGTATCCTTCCGCCACTTTTTGTGGCTTTTCAGACCGTTTAGGTCTATCGGTCAGTGCTGAAGCCCCGCGTGAACTGTGTGTATCACTGAAGATATTGCACTTAATATAATAAAAAAAGAGAAATTACCGGTTTGGATTTTTTGTTGACATCTAAAACATATGGATAGTCTGCGCTCTGGTTTTAAAACGTGCTAAATTGTCTCTATTTACCATAAATTAAATCAGCAGAGCTAGCTGAAGTAACGTTAGCGGGCAGCGTTAGTGGAGACTTGAATAACTGGAGGAGTATCTTTACACGTTGGCTGTCACTAGATCAACTGTCAGCTAACGCGTCAAACAGCATATTCTGCTCTCGCCCGCGGTGTAAAACGTTTTCTCAAACAGCCAGAAAACTCTGCTCAAGCTGTCGTTTATGGGATCACCATGTCCATGAAGCCGCAGGCCGGTGGTAATCGCAAACCCGGCGGAAGCAACAGCGGAGCCGCCGCGGCCTCCGGTACCGGGGGAGCAGGAGGAGGCGTCGGACGCCAGAACGTCGGAAGGTGAGAGCCAAATCTGCAACACGACGGGGGTTTAATTTGGAGGACTGGCGAGCGTGAATCTGCCGGGGGATGCGACATGCCTGCACTTGTGTCGTAGTTTAAAAACGCAGGTTGTGAAGTTGCAGTGGTCTGGATTGAGCGCAAGTAGGCCGATATAGGCCAAGTTCACAGAACAGAGATTCACACGTTAATGGGCACAAAGCCATCGCGATTATAAAAGAACAGCTGATAGCGGACAATATGTTCATGGCTATTTAAGAGGGGCGGGTTGTCTGCTGTGATGAACACGTTAAGGATGAATTACTTGTTTGTGTCTTTTTGCCGGTGAAATATGACTGATGCCCCAGAAGACAGATGCATTTTTATCGTTTCCGACTGTATAATGGGATTGATCAGGTTTCATATTTGAGCAACTTAAAAATAAATGATTTGAGAGACATAAAATGAGAGTATCAGCAGTGATACAATTCGTCGTAGTGTTGTTAGCTAGCTTACTAGCCAACGTTTATTTGCTTACACCGTTACTATCTGTCGCTCTTATCCGCATGACTGTCTAGTTCGTTGATAAATGCAATTGAGAATGGCTGAAAATACAGTCGGGAGCTCCTGAGAGGATAATCACATGATTTCTGCATCGTTTCATCGTTTGCCTTTGACTTGTGTCAGTCCTAACAAAATGCAAAGATATTTATTTATTTATTTATTTTTAATCAGTCTAACGTTTAAGAACTGTCAGCTGATTTTAAACCGTTCTGAGGGCCTGTGAATCGGCATTATGGGAATTCGTCATGCCATATGAGAAGTAGTTTTCCGTGTCACTTGAAATGGTATTAACCCAGCTTCCGTTTTTGGTTTTCTTTGGTTAACTCAGAATTGCGTCTTTTCCGTTCATTTGGGAAACGTTTCACGGCTGGAACTATTTGTCAGTCGCGTGCGTTTCCGATGAGAGGCGGTGCGCGCTCACGTGGGAAAGTCAGACCACTGTATCAACCTTGACGTTTCCGAGAGGTTGCGTGTTTTTAGTCCGTCCTTGCTAGATGACATTCGTGTAAGTGTGTTCCTTTAGAGCATGTTGTGATGCACTAATAATATTGATAGAATTCTTTATGTGCTTTAAACGTACATGTAAATGTATATTGCTACACGCAGCTTGAGAAGCAGAGGCCTTTATTGGCCTGCATGGTGAAAAATGTCATTCAATATCATTGTTTACACGGAACAACAAGAGTATTATGACTTGTAGAAACTGTGGGAATCACTAGTGTGCAGTGAAGCATTACACCGCCTGTAATGCAGCATTTGATTTGTACTTTGGCTGCTGAAAAGGGTCTGTCATTCACAGCTTTTATTCTCTAATTTATCTTAATGGACTTGAAGCACATGATAGTTTGTACCCAGATCATGTGCACTGAACTCATTCTTGTTACACATTAGAGACCTAATTGGTATTTCATCCAACATGTGTGGATGAACACTTTGTAATTTAGGAGCTCTCATTCTCGTATGTTTTAGGTATAATGTCGCCATTGGCTATGAATCGCATCCTTTCAGCGAAATGCAGATTTTTCTTTCCTGTTGTTTGAGAACTTCACAAGCGATCCTTTGCACAATGAAATGCATGAAGCATATGATTTTCTGTCACTCTCTTGTCATTGTAGCTCTTGGTGTATGCCAGTGCATGTGCAATTGACAGTTCCATCGGTAGCACATGAATTATTGTTCCTTTTAAAATGTTTTTTTTTTTTTTTTTTTTAGCTCTGCCAACTATGTATACATCTTATCAAACATTTCCATGTATCAATTTGATTATAAGTGATCTCTTATCAAGCTTATCGGTCGTTCTGTTTCCTCTCTTCCCAGAGGACGCAACAATGCCAAAGGACCCTCCACTGCAGTGAGTATCCTTTCTTTCAGTTTCTCTTATTCGTTCATAATTTCAATTATAAATTGACTCGCTTTTAAAATGTCTCCATTTCAAGCCGACTGAGGAAACACAAAAAAGTCCATTGTTGTACTGAATATCAGCACATTGAACACTGCTCAACCAATTAAACTGAATACAGTATAAACATAAATATTTTCATATAATGCTTTACCACAGACCAAAATAATGTTCTTTCTTTTTTTCAATTATTTTTTAAGGTGGCCCTCAGTGGAGTTTATGCAAACATGAGGATGGTTCATGTTTTAACCTCAGTTGTGGTGAGTCAAAATGCACAAGACTGAAAAAAAAAAGTTTGTTTGTAAATATTACAGCTATTATATTTTTTTCTTTTTATGTTATCATTCTCTTTACCAAAATAAAACCAATACGATTTGTTTTTGTGCTTGTCCACTCAACAGGGTACCAAATGTGAACTTAAAGTTAAAAATGGTCTGATCTATGAAGGAGTTTTTAAGACCTATGGCCCAGAGGTGAGGAGAGGAATTTCTATAACTCTAATCTCAAACATTTAAATCACTGGGCAGCAAAAAAAAAAATACAAATTCACTTTTATTCTACATCTATGCAAATATGACATTCTTCCCTATATGGTTTTGTTCTGTGCATCTGCAGTGTGACATTGTCCTGGATGCTGCACACAGGAAGAGTGTAGAACCTAATGTGAGCCCCCGCCGTGAGGATATTGTGGAGAGCATCATCTTCAAGTCCTCAGATGTTGTGGTAGTTCATTTCAAAGATGTGGACCTCAACTATGCCAAGAAAGGTGAGACCTTTGTTAAAGACATGTTTGTTCTTGCTTCTTTAGTGATTCCTTCACAGGTCCAGTATAGGCTCTGATAAGATGTAGTATAGATGCTGTGTACATAATTCTACACATTTCAAAGTAATGATGCTTTGAGTTGGCATCAACCATCAGAACAGATTTTTCAAGATGCAAAGTCAAGATGTTTTTTATTTCTGAAACTAGAGCCATAGGTTATATTTTACTGCAGATGGGGTGATGTGTATTTAGAGGACTGCAGTGTATGTGTATGTAGAAGACCAATATGATTAGATTGCGGTCAGCAATTAAAAAGCAAACATTTTATTGCACTGTGTATTGTATTAGCCAGTTAGAACAAATGTGCTTGTGGAATTCTTCTTCTATGAGCTCCTGACTATTATACAGTCATTTGGATGAAATGATCCTGTAATGTACCTGTTTCTCATGGTTGACAACAGCTCAGTGGCATTGTACTTATTTGTTTTAGTTTAACGCCTATTATTTTCTTTAAGTTAGTTGTTAGAGTCGAGTTAAAGACTGTCACTAATGAGAGGGTGTGGTGTTTTGCTGTTTGTTTGTTTGTATGCATGAGCCAGATGGGTATTATATTCAATGCAAACATTTACAGTAAATAGGAAGCAACCATATGTCTATATTTAGTTACACTGTGAAACAACCAATCTCAGATTTAATTTTTCTGTGGTGTAAGTTGCAGATCAGATTTTGTTAAATGTGTATAAACATCAGATATTTTTTTTAACGACTTTGGGAGTTTTTGGTTCTTAATCTGATACATATTCAATATCTGGTCATTGTATCCAATTCTCCTTATTTCTCAATTTCATGTTATTAGTGTTTACAGAAATTGAATATTCTGTTATATTTGTAAATGTCTGTCTGCCAAACCCATTTTATTACAGCAAGGAGATCTTTTCTTTCCCTTTTTTAATTTAAACCTTTAAATCAGTGATCCTCAAATCTGGCTGCGAGATCCAGTTTCCTGCAGAGTTTAGTTCCGACTCCAATTAAACACACCTGCCTGTGATTTTCTAATGATCCTGAAGACAATGATTAGCAAACTCACGTGTGTTTGATTAGGGTTAGAGCTAAACTTCGCAGGAAAGTGGATCTCGCGAGCCAGATTTGAGGATCACTGCTTTAAATGAATACGTACACAAGTCAGTACACCGTTGAATTCATCATAACATCTTGCTGCCTCATACAGGGTTTCCCCATGTCCCTAAATTCTTCTGATTTTAGTGCCATTAAAATGTCTTAAATGTGTTTTTCTGTTAAGCATTACACTTTGAGAAGAATTCTTAAATGAAGAAAAAAAAAAAAAAGACAGTTCAGCGTACAGTTGTTACTTTTGTTCATGTGACATTTTGCATGCTTGACCAGACGTGAGTGAGCAGTATGGTGTGTTTGATTAACATTTTCTGTGAAATACGATATGTTGAAATTGTGTGAAGTTGATCTGTATGTGTGTAGGGGTGTTCAATTATGTAGTATGTCACTCTGCCAAAAAAAAAAACAAGAACATGGCTTGAGAGTATATATTTTTACTGTGTGATGTAAGCAATACTAAGCCCAAAATGAGCAATACTATATGCCCCAAAATTCAATATACATAGCCATTTTTATCCCCATAAGTTTTTGTTATATTTTTATCATATGATGTGTGTCTAATATTACACAAGCAAGAGTGCTTTTCCAAATATCAGCAGGATTGCAAATGTATTACTGATTTTATATAACAATAAACATTTTAAGTTAAAGGGATAGTTCACCAAAAAAAAGAAAATCCTGTCATTAATTACTCACCTCATGTTCCAAACCTGTAAGACAGGTTCATCTTCGGAACACAAATTAAGATATTTTTGATGGAATCTGAGAGCTCTCTGACCCTCCATCCACGTGGCAATTTTTTTATTTTTTATTTTGAGCACAAAAAGTATAAAATTACGGTTGAACCTCTGATGTCACATGGGTTATTTTACAGATGTCTTTCCTAATTATCTGGACCTTGATTGTGTAAGGACACTTGCTGTCTATGGGAGGGTCAGAGAGCTCATGGGATGCATCAGAAATGCATTTGTGTTCTGAATTAGAATTGAGGTCTAACGGGTTTGGAATGACATGAAGGTGAGTAATTAATGACAAAATGTTCATTTTAGGATGAACTAACCCTTTAAAAAATATTTGTTATTGTAATAATCTGCATTTTAATTGCATCAGTTTAATTTGATTACCCATTCATAAAAACAATCACTTGCTTCATGTTGAATAAATTGGCCAAACAAAAGCTGAGTGAGTGAATGACTCACTCAACCCACTCATTAAGACAGTAACTTGCCGCCACCTACATCTACCTACATTTCTATGATTAAAAATGCATTCAGTGTGAATGCTTGCAAATAACACTCAGCAAAATATCGTCTAATTATTATTTCTGAAAATACTTGTATTTATTTTCCCTGTAGTTCACCCTTGGTGTATGGTGTTTCTTTTTATTTATTTAGATCTTTAAAAAAGCCCTACATTTGACTTAAAAATGTGTAGGAGCCCAGTGCAAGTTTTTTGATACATAGAATAACAGCTTAACCAAAACCATAAACATAATCTGTGATGTGCATCTAAATGTGGTCATTGTTATGCAATCAGACTGTGAGCTTTTTCAGTGTCAGTGCAGACCATGAAAAACATCATTATGGACAGTGTCTGCTGTAGTCCTGCAATTGTTTTCATTACTCTTTAATAAGATGTTATTTGATAAAAGTTTGAAGTGTGGTGTTAGGAGAGGGGATGACATTTTGATGGATCAAAGCCATTTCAAACCACTCATCATGAAATGTTTAGAATGCTACTATGTAAGGATTGCAAAACACACTTAGGACTTTTTATCATTTTGTTGAAAAATGCATTTGTTAAAAGTGGCTTTTTTATAAATGACATTTGCAACTTGCATTAAATGTGAAATATTGAGATATGTTATATCCACTGCCCCTTCCATACAATCCAACCCTGTCAGCCTGTCTCTATCACTGTAGGTGCAAAAAATGCATTAGTTGAACCTGGTAAATGACTTTATCAAAATGACCCTTTTTTTATTCTCTCTCTTTCCTCTTAAATGGGTGTAGTCTCATCAGATGCAGGTAATGAAACTCCTCTTCTTTTACCAGCGTGTTTTTTTTTTAATGCAAAATCTTTTCAGTTGCTTGCGGCATTCTTTGAGTAGGTGAATAGTGCATGACTTGCAGGCCTTTTGACACAGAGATGCTTTTGTTATTGTAACACTGATGCAGACTTTAAATCAGAGGATGTTGTTTTTTCATTATCCTCACAAAAGCAGCACATGGTATGAGCTTCTTAAGTGCTCTTTGTGTTCTCCATAGATTAGCCAGCTATATGAATGTTTGATATGACTACATTAATGCTATTTCTCTAAGAAAGATCTTTTTAAGGTAGAGTCTCATAATCGCCCCTTTTTGTACCTACAAAAAAAAAAAAAAAAAAAAAAAAACATTTCAGATTTCAATTAGAGGCAGCTTTTATAGAAGGTTTGTGTTGTACAGTACTTCACCTCAGGAATTGTTCAATGTTAAGACTTTCATTTTTTTGCACCTGGGAATACAGGGTGTTTACAGAAATTGCACAGATACAAGAATGATCAGCTAGTTCCTATAAAGATGAAATGGCATTTGCCATCATCATACCAAAAGCCAAACAAGCAACACACAAGTGTCAAACCCACTCAAAGCTGGCTGCAAGTAGCTGCTGTAACATTTTGATTGTCATTACATAATTATCCTGATAATGTTATATTAGATTCAGTTTCATATATAGCTTAATCTGAAATAAATACTGGTGGGAGATCATAATTCTGCAGGTTGTGATTTAATTTGGATTTGTTTGCATGTTTTTCTCCTTTTCTTTATAAATCTGATTTAATGAAAACAACATGAACTGTTAAATAACAGTTTAATATCAATAATGCAAATCATGCTGCCATAAACTCTTGTCTAGTGCTCTCGAACGATCAATCACAATCCAAAATAAGTTTTTGCTTTCATACTGTGTATACTGTTTATATAGAAATACATACACGTACAGTTTATATTTGTAAAATATTTCCATATATTTATATTAACATATTTTATATTATATATAAATATTCTCAAATATAATATTTTTCTTGAAAAAATACATGATGCATGTATAACATATACACATGTATTTATGTATGCATAATAAATATACTCTGTACACGCATGCAAACAAAAATATTTTGGATGTGATGAATCATTTGACAGCACTACTCTTATCTACTTGCCGTTGTTTTTCATACAGCATTTGAAAAATCAGTAAAATGAATTGAGTTCTTTTCATTTATCAATTCTTCAAAACTAATGATTGAAAAATGCATGGCGGTATGCCAGTTTAACAAACCCACATGTATTGATTCTTTCCTAATTCTTTTTAATACTGTGTTTCCTCTTGAGTTCTATGTGACCCTTAACCTCTGATATACTCTGTAGAAGGTCATGTTCTCAGTAATCTCACTTTCCAATTAGTGTTTTTGTTAAATTTTATTTTGTAGTGTTAAGGTGCAGTAGCATTAGTAAGATTCAGTGAAATTTTGCAGGCAAAAAGGTCTATTGTCAATTGTTAGTACTAAGCAATGTTTGAAGCACAGCGATCACAGATGTTACTTGCAAACCAAGCATGGGGAAGCCATAGGAAAGTCTTTTGCCCTCATGCGTAATTCTGAATTGTGTGGATTCCTATTAAAATGAATGGGTTTTGCCTATGAAAATTCAGAAAATGTGACTGCACCTTTGGTTTAAGCTTCAGGATTTAAAAAACTGTTCAAAATGGCTTTAAAGGGAACAGTGTTTTCTATCTGCTTTGAGAGAGGAATCACTAATTTGTTTTAGTTTTTTGGTCATTGTACAAGAGCTTAATTCTTTGATGAAAAAACAAACAGGATGTCAGAAACACAAAATACAGCTCCAACTTTTTTTCTGAAAACATGGCCTTTAAAATGTGTTTGTAATGCAGTGAGCTCAGAATGGAGATTGCTGTCTTATGACTAAATGTGAGATCCTTGCCCCTGCACCACCATTTGTGTCCATTTAGAAATCATCACCCATTTTCCATTTCATTGTTTCCCATATCATAAATTTGTTTTCATTTCCGTTTTATGTTCCTTCCATAAGCATATCTGTATGCTTTTGCATCACCGTGATACAAGTGATATGAATCCTGTTGTTTGTCTTGTGTGTTGGTGTGCGGTGAAGACAACTTCACAGACAGTGCAGTAAGTGCCCGTCTGAATGGAGAGCACAAAGAGAAGGATCTGGAACCCTGGGATGGAGGGGAGCAGCACATCTTGGGCAGCATGGAATCTCTTGACACTGATCTGGTGAGACAACAGTCCACAAATCATGCTTGATTTATAATGTTGGATTATTTTAGAAGTATCATAAGCATTAACAATGTTAAGATGATTAAAGCTGCTACAAGAGGTATGAGGTAAAACAGTCATCACATTTTTGAAACTGTCTCTCCCTCAGTCAAATGGCTGGGATCCTGATGAGATGTTTAAATACAATGAGGAGACATACGGTGTGAAGTCCACCTATGACAGCAGCTTGTCCTCATACACGTAAGTCCTCAAATTTGTGCTCTAAATCACATTTGCTGAGTATGTCCAATTGTATAAATCCTAAATCCTATGTGTTGTCTCTAAAGCTGTCTTTTTTTCTTTTTGTTTCTAGGGTTCCTTTGGAGCGAGACAATTCTGAGGAGTTCCTCAAGCGGGAGGCTCGTGCATCCCAGCTGGCGGAGGAGATCGAAGCCAGTGCCACCTATAAGGCCCGCGTGGCTCTGGAAAACGACGACCGCTCTGAAGAAGAGAAATACACTGCTGTGGTTCGTGGAGAGAGGGAGCTTCACAGCCTCAACAGGTAAAGGCGATTTTATCGCTGATTTAAAATGTTACTTAAATGTGAGTTTGGTAAGCGGTTTCTGAGTTGTCTGTATTTCCTCGTTCAAGTAGATAGGAGTCGGCCTGCATGCCTAAAATAGCTGCTTGGAGGCATGTATACTTTGATTCATTTAATCACTTTAATTAACTTCACAGGCTATACTTGGATTAAAATATATTTACATATCCCTTAAGAATAAAAAAACGTGCTGGTTTTAAATGGCAGCTTGTTGCATGTTATTTCATCTGCCCAAATTTTGCGCAACAGTTATATTTCCTTCCTTGGTCTGGATCAACGCAGTCAATAGCAACAAATGTCTGCAAATTTTTGTTCTGCAATGTTTTGCAGACAAAGTTGAGTCATTTCAATAGGAAACCACACAAACACACACGCAAAAGGTAAAAATGTTCCCCCATGTTGATCAACAGAAGGCTGCTTAGTTTGAAAGTGACTAATTGACAATAGAAAAATGACCTTTGCTAATGTGATTGTGCCGTCACAACATTTTTCAGTTTGAAGAGTATTGCGCAATCAGTTTAATTTCTATGCTGAGTTTTCCTCTTACTTCTGTTTACTTCAACAGGGAGAACAAATACATTCCCCCTAGTCAGAGGAACAGAGAACCAGGGATGTCATGGGGAGCTGGTCGTCAGAACTCACCCAGAATGGTGCAGTGCAGCCCTGGGCCACCCCCACCCAGATCTGGACCTCATGACTACAACGCAATGGATCAGCGCGTGGTCAATGGAGGTATAAGATGAACTCTTTCTTTGTACCTTAACTTATTTTGGGTCATGTTGGGTATCCAAAACAACTAGTGACTAGTGTTGTGGTACCTTTATTACACCATCAAGTTTAATGATGTACAAACATTATGTTTGGGTATGCAGTTTTAAGGCCTTGAAATATTATCTGCAGTGGTTACCAGAACAGCTAGACAAGCAATGTAAAGAAAGTTTTTGGTAGATGTCTGAAAGTTTTCCCTGGTGTCACTTTATTTGAATCACTTCTTATCAGTCCATGAAACAGACCTCAAAATTTCCACTTAAAATACTAGAGAGAGAAAAAGAATAGAGAATCTATTCTCTTGGCTCATGTTATCTATTCATCTATTCATCTATTGTTCTCTCCTTCACTAACAATCGATCTACCAAGTCATCTCTCTGGCTTTCAGTCCTTTCATGATAAAAGGATTTGGGCAAGGGAGTACTGCAGGCCAACACTGCTGCTGTTCCAAGAGAATCTGATTGATCTTTCCAAATGTTCTCTCTTTGAAATCCTGTTTCCCTGTGTCTTATGTTTCACTGCCTTAGAATTAACCAAAGAAATCTCATCATGTGATTTGTTGCATTTCGTCCTGTTCTTTGGAGTCTTCTCATTCCTTAAACTAATTTCTTCCAAATACTCTTCCATTACCTCTCTCTGGACCTTTTCTCCTTACTAGTGTCAGTGTTCTTATCTAAACTGCTCATTCTATAATGCCTTTAAACTTTTCTGTTTTCCTATTCAATTTACATACTCATTTGTTTCACTCTCTTGCTCAAATGTAGTTTTTCTTTTCTCTCATTTCGACTCATTTCATCTCTATCAGGTGCACACCCTTGGCCCTCACGCTGCCCATCTCCCTCCTCTCGCCCTCCATCCCGTTACCAGTCAGGCCCCACCAACTCTCTCCCGCCCCGGGTGGCCACGCCCACCCGGCCTCCTTCCAGACCCCCATCCAGGCCCTCTCGGCCCCTGTCTCACCCCTCTGCTCATGGCTCTACAGGGCCCCTGTCCATCATGCCCAAACGCCTGTCCTCAGAAGGTATCAGAAATTCCAGACCGAGCAGCCATTTTGTTTTGGCACCACTGCTCAGGTTCAGGTTTTGCAATCCAAATGCCTGAATTAAGGCTGCCACTAACTGCTGTGGGACTTTACTGGTGTTTAATAAAATGACTCACTCCTCTTCTCATTCCATTTTCTATTGCTATCCCTGTTTTTATGCATGATTGAAGTGAATTTGAGGCACGCTTCACTCACTCATTTTCTGCGGTGTGTGTGTGTGTAAGCATTGTGTTTTGGCCAAGGGGACACCACTTGCAATGCACAAGTGTTTCTTTCCATGTCTGACATTGGCTTGACATTATGTTCTCATACATCAAATGAGAAACTGTCACAGCTTCTTTAGTTCAAATGTATTTCAGGTAGACTGATTAGAATTAACATTCTTATCCATTAACATTTCATGAATACAGAGAAAGGCACATGACATGCTGAGGAAAAAGTGTGCCAACTATTTTTTTTTATTAATTTGTGGCTAAAGTGTACTATTTTTTTGCTTCATTGTTCTAAATGTGGCCGCGTTGTACTAATTAATTCTCTCATGTTAATTTAGTTAAAGCATGGCCGCATTTTGCTAATTAGTTTCCTAGTTTTAATTTGGTTAAATCATGGCCACTTTGTATTAATTAGTTTCTTTGTTTTAGTTAAATTGTGACCAAGCTGTATTAATTTGTTCCCTTGTTTTAGTTCAATCATGGCACCAATTTACAATGTTTTCCCCCTGCCTTAAAACAAGGCAATACACAAACATGACCACAATTTAACTTAAAACAAAGGAATTAATTAGTAGAAAAGCCACAATTAATAAAATGTGAGAACAAAGTCTTATGGTCGCATCATTTTTCTTCTGCATGTGATGTTTGGTGCTCCGTACATCACAGTTACTGAAGTGAATGACTTGTTTAAATTCAGTTAAAACATTTACACTTTCTGGTATGTGTCATAGTGAGTCCAAGATGTATTTAAACCACAAACTGCTGTTATACATAGTTATGAGTGTGTTTTTTCTAGTCTGCCCCTCCCCCAGTTTTTGCTTCATATTTGGTATTTTGACTGTCACATACACAGCAACTGTGGCTACACACTACACATTGGTGAGAGATGCCCTAAAGGGGTTGTGTTTCTTCCTTTAAAGCTCACTCATCCCTGGGTTTGTGAATGCAGGTCCTCCAAGAATGTCTCCGAAGTCACAGCGCACTCCTAGACCTCATAGAGTGGCCTCTTGTCGGGGCGGTGATTATATGTCCCAGGGTGCATCGGTGGATGTTTCGGCTCCCCCTCCTACTCGCAACAGTCCTTCTGGGGGAACCTGGTCATCTGTTGTCAGCGGTGGTATGTCTAGATTATAAAACGATACCCAGATTTCACTTTCATTCGGACTGACTTGCTGACTAATTTTTTCCACTTCCTCTTTAGCACACAGACCTCGATCACCTCGACAAAATAGCATTGGTGGAGGTGCTCCAAGCCCCTCCTGCTTGTCTTCCCCTCAGGCTGGTACAGTGCCAGTAGACTCTGTGACAGCTTCCACAGCAGCGACGTCACCCACAGCAGCCAATCCGGCTACCAACCTGGAAGCATCTACAATTGAAGAGGGTAAGGACGTCCCTTACACAATATGTGCCATTTTAAGGCCTGTTTGATAGTGTGTTATTAATTTCCCTGTACCAGATCTCACAACAGACCTGTTTTTTTGTCAATTATTTTTTCATTTAATAGCCAAAGAATCAAGAGTACTAGAGATGAGACAGAATTCTCCCAATGCCAACAAGGAGAATGTGAAACCTATCGAAGCTTCTGCAAGCATCGCCCGATCCGTCGGAAAGGGTGTGTACCTGTGGAGATGTGATGTATAACCAGCCGTTTTTTTATCTGAATTTTGGAGCTTTTGCTAAAGCTGTTTTTTGCCCCGTGCGATTTTGCTGTGTTGATAAAAAAAAAAAAAAGCAAGAAAGAAGAAATCGTCAGTTCTAAGAATTAATTTGCAGAATTGCTGACACTGTAAATATAAATAGAGCAGGAAATGACTTTTTCAGTTCAGCATACACAAACTGCCGTACATATACAGCATATGCATAAAAGTAGGGCTGATACAATATCTGATTTTTATTCTTTGAATTCCCAATCATTTATCCTGTAGCTATAGAAGTTTGAAATAAACTTGTTGTCTCTTTTTTTTTTCCAATTATTACACTCAAAGTAAAAGTTTAGGGAGGGAAGAGACTAAACAAAATCATACAGAAAAGAACTGATTGTTGATAGTAATTTGCTTGTCTAACTCTGGAGTGTCTTGCTTGTGTCATTTCTCCAACATTATTTTGTGTGACAGTAGCAGTGTAGCTAATGTGTGCTGGATTAGTTTAAGCATAATATCAGATTTATTTATTTATTTTTTTTTTTAAATATCACGTTTATCAGCTCTATGATATGATATTTCGTAACCACTGCATCAAAACTGAAAAATCAAATGAAAATATGTGCCGGTAATTTGTTTTTAATAAATGTGCTTTTTTTTTTTATCTTCCTAGGACCTCCAAGCATGGCTCTGGACCAGAGGAAACAAATAGATAATTTAAAGAAATTCAGTGTAGAGTTTAGGGTAAGTTTTATTTTTCTCCCATTATGTCTGTTTCGTAACTGTTATTCCATTTATTGAAGCCCTTCATTATTTGTAGTTGCAGTCTTGCTCAAATCCAGATGCAGTTTTTGAGCCTATGATGGCCAAGACTCCACGGGACCTCGTAGAAAAGCCAAAGGATCAAGCAGCTGAGAAGAGCACAGTAGATTCAACAGGACCTAAAGTCCCCATGGAGTCCGCCATTAGTGAAGAAACCTCCACTTCTGTGAGCGGCGGCCCAACAGGAAGTAAATCTGGTACCCCTTCTCTTTCTCCTTCCTCTGCTGTACCTGAGCAGAAACGAGGGCCTGATGTGATGTCTCAGGGCTTTCAAACCTCCTCGTCTCTGGCCAATGCTGCTGCAAAAGACCAGGATGAGAAGGAGGAGAAGAATGACCCTGTAGCAGAGTGAGTCAGATGAAGAAAATGGAAAAGCTCTAGTATTTAAATTAATAAGTACGATAAATTAATAAAGTTGCTTAAAAGAGTCTTTCTCAGTAAAATGAAATAACCATATTGTATTGTCAGGAATGTTCAGGAATATTCTTGTCACATTGTGAATAGAACAACATTGATTTATTGTTTATGCACATTTTAGGAGTGTTCGAAAATCTACTCTCAATCCCAATGCCAAGGAGTTCAACCCAAGGATATTTTGTTCCCCTGTAAGTAAATTGGTGGTTCATTTTGAGACAATTTTTAAACTGAAATCAAAATTCTTCCCAAAAATTAAAATGTTTTTTTTTTTTTTTCCTGAGACCAAATATGTTGTATCTTGAAGGGATAGTTCACCCAAAAGTAAAAATTGTCATTTTCTCACCCTCAAGTTAATCCAAACCTGTGTGTATTTCTTTCTTCTGTTTGAACATAGAAGATATTTTGAATAATGTGGGCAACAAAACTGTTGCTGGTCCCCCACTGGTAGTATTTTTATTTCCATACTATTGAAGTCAATGGAGACCAGCCAGTATTTGGTAAACTTTTTCAGAATATCATGTTCAACAGAAGAAAGAATTTCACACAGGTTTAGAGGTTGAGAAAAATACAGTTTTCACTTTTGGGGGAACTATCCCTTTAAGGTACAGTTGTTTTGTTTTTACATTGGGTTTTCTGGAAGAGGGCAAACAAGTATAGGATAGAAATGTATGTGTTTATGTATTTATCTTCCTTTTATTTTATTTGAACTCTTTCCTCAGCCTAAACCAGCAACAACCCCCACTCAAACCCGGCCCCAGGGTCAGCCGAGCCCTTCCATAGTAGTGCAGCAGCCCCCTGCCGTCTATGGCCAGACCATGTTCCAGATGTACCCTCTGACGCCTGTCAGTCCTGGCGTTCAGGTGAGCTCCATTAAATGAAACTTTCTGTTCGTGTAATCTCATTCGTTCTGTGCATGGAAGCCCACATCTACCCAAAACATTTCTTCTTATTTTCATTCATGTGCCAAGATGCTTGATGTCCTGATTGCACTCATACTTCAGCCATCCCTCCTCCATGTTCATTTGTCAGCTGCGTTTCATCGGCATGTATATCCGACACATGATTGCTTTTGTTCAGTGAGAAGGGCCAGTAGAGGCCTGTTCATGCTTAGTCTGGTTTAAACAAAATGGCACAAATTCTGAATAGTGTAAAAAAACAAAAACAAAAAAACAACAACTCATAGGTGAGCACTAGCTTGTTGTGCAAAAATGTGGACTTAGTGTGAATACCTTGAAAAAATAAAAATAATTTGACTGGTAGCATGCTACTGAACTTTGGAAGGAATTCATGGTTTGTCATCAGCCTGAGAAGTTACACCTCACTGATGTTTGATATTGTATTTGATCATTTACGTTGTACTGACCAAAATAAAAGCTTTACTGTTAAGTATTGTGGTGAAGAGTGGAAAGATGCATTTCAGCAATTGCTAAACTCAAGAGCGACAATTAGTCTTTTTTTCACTTCTACAGCATCATTTAAAAAGCTTTTGTTTCATCTTTAATCACTCGCACATTTTCTAGAAAATGCATCTTATACTTAAAAAAAGCAAATGATTATTACACTAAAGACTCGTTCTTTTTGTTTCTTTTTTCTCTTTCCTGTCTCTCCATTAGAAAAGCATTATCTGGAAGGTTTGTGCAATTCTAAGCTTCTTTTTTTCTACTGAAAACATGTATGAGTTTTTTTTATCTGCATTACTGACCAGCAGTTGTTGGTTTATCCATTTCTTACTGCAGCTGATCAGTTTTATTATGATTATATTTTAATACTGTTGTCAGTAAACTAGTTTTTATATGGTTTCCTTTTCAACTAAAATTTGTCAGTACTTTTTTTTTTTATTAGTCATCAATATTTGTTTTAATATTTGTACTTTTTATGTTGTTACAAATATTGAAGCTTTGTTTGCGTGAACAATTGACCAGAAAAGGGAAAAAAAAATTCTGTGGCTTTGTTTCAGTCATAAGCATTAAATGTGTGTGTTCAGAAGCAGAGGACAGAAGTTTGTTGGCACATGTTAAAATTAATGTCTTTTAAGAAACAGAACATGGGGTTGAAAATGTTAATCCACAAACATATCTTTTTTCCATTAGCACTATGGGCTAAAAGAGAAAGTGCTACAAGTCCAGTACAGTGGTAATCAACAGAATAAAATACACAGTAGTTTTAAGATGCATTCAGAAAATGTTCTTCAAGTCTGTGAAAAACTCTGAATATAGATGTAGTTCTGCATCTCAAGTTCTGCTCCTCATCCTTTAGCCTCCAGCCATGTACCATGTTCAGGTTCCTCACATGACCATGAGCCAGACCAAGCCCTACAGACCAGGTAAAGGTGAGAATGCTTCGCTCTCGGAGTGCATGTTTTTTGTTTTAATTATTATTTTTTTAATAGAGCTGCTTAAGGCTTTTTTTTTTTTCTCTCTCTCGTCATGAGCTTTTTCACTGTGAGGGAGTTAGGCTATTTGTTTTTGTGTATTGATTTTGTATAATATTTGCAGGGCTGTGCAGTTAAGAAATAAGATCTGTGCTTGTTCTCTCAAACAACACCATGCCCATTTCATTCTTTCCTCTTTTGCTGGATATGAATGCAGTACCAAACATGCCACAGCAGAGACCGGACCAGCATCACCCACCTGGCACGTCTACAATGATGCATCCAGCTACAGCTGCTGGGCCGCCCATCGTGGCACCGAGCCCAGCCTACTCCACCCAATACTTCACTTGTAGCCCCCAGCAGTTTGCTAGCCAACCTCTGGTACAACAGATGCCCCACTACCAGTCACAGGTACAGTGACTTTAGAGGTTTCATTTCTAATGAAAAATTACTAAATAAAAAATTCCAGGTGTCCAAATGCACTTTACTCCCTACTTTAAAGTGGACAGAATCAGTAAGACATGTCTTAATTCATAGTATAAAACAGTAGGCAAGTACTTCGCGAATGACTTAATACTTCTGTTAAAAATCTGAAAAGCACATTCAGTGGACATTTTTTACTGTACCATGAGGAAAAGGAGTCCACAGGATAGGAATTGTGAATGGCAGTGAAGCGACACAGCTGATGCCATTAGATCACATGACAAAGCCAACATGATAGATGAAGTATGCCTGGATAAAAAAAAAAAAGTACATTGTAATTTTTTTCCACAGTCATGAAGTTTGTAGTCAAGCAGTACCTACTCAGACAGTAAATAGTTTTGGACAAAACCTGAGCATTTATAAATGTGGTGCCTGACAATCCTCTGTTTGTGAACATGATAATTATATTCTTAGAACAGTGTTGAAATGCTGAAAAGATACCAATATCAACAAATGACAGCTGGAACTTTTTATAAGATCCATTTGGGAATCTTTGATTCTTTTGCAAATAACGTTGTTGTGGCTTTTTTTCACCATAAGCCATTCATAAAAAAATTGATCATGTGGGTTTAATGTATTTAGTCCATTCTGCAACAACAACAACAAAACAACCTGTCTTCAAAGAAAAAGTGTTTTGGACAGATATTATTTATAAATGAAGTATTTCACTCCTCTGGTTAAGTCATTAATATACTCTTGTGTTCCTGTGTTTCAGGCCCAGCATGTGTTCAGTCCAATGATCCAGAGCGGTGCGAGGATGATCACCCCTCCTGGCCATGCTCAGCCCAGCCTGGTTTCCTCCTCCACCACTCAGTATGGTGAGCAGACGCACACTATGTATGGTAAGAACTCCTATACTTTGGCAGCCCATTTAACCTCTTTACCATCATACAGTGCATCTGTGCTAATATTACAATTACTTTTTTCAGCTTCTGAGTAGCTCAATGCTTCAGCAGTTAATGATGGTCTTTGTAATGATTCACACATTAATGTGAAATAGCACCTAATTTTCAGTTGTTTCTTCTGTTGCATTTTCTTATTACATTTTAATTGTAGTTATATTTATATATATATATATATATAATTTAATATCTATGCATTTAAATTTCAGTTACAAAACTCATTCTAAAAAAAATAGAGCAGAGTATGTCATATTTATTTTTATTTGGTAACTCATATTCATTGGATTTATCTCGAGTGTTTGCCTGTTTCTGTGTTTCAGTGTCACCTACCCCCATTCCTCAGCAGTTTCCCCACCCAGGCTCTACTTTTCACCCTCATCCGCAGCACCCTCAGCCCTCTGCCACCCCGACAGGACAACCGCAGCAGGGTACTCAGCATGGAGGCAGCCACCCGGCCCCCAGCCCCGTTCAGCATCCTCAGCACCAAGCGGCAGCCCAAGCCATCCATCTGGGAAACCCACCACAGCAGCAGATGTACTCAGCCCTGGCACCCACCCCGCCCTCCATGACCCCCGGCCCCAACCCTCAGTCTCCTCAAGGCAGTTACCCCTCCGCTCAGCAGGCTGTCTACATCCACCCCCAACAGATGCAGCATGGGTATAACCCTAACCATATGGCTCATGTGCAGCAGGTTAGTGTTAACGAGTTAGACACCAGGATTATAGAAATGCTAAGAAATACTTACAAATATTCAATCACTTTGTCTCTAAAGGCCCACATGCAGTCCGGGATGGTGCCTCCCCATCATGGCACTCCTTCCCACCCCCCCACGATGATGTTGATGGCCACACAGGCTCCTGCTGGCCCCCAGCCTGGTGCTCTCAACCCCATCCCTGTGTCCTCAGCCACACACTACTCCTACACTCTCACCCCTGGTAAGGGCCTGTCTCAGATCCACTCAACACAAATCAGAATCAGAAAGAGATTTATTACCAAGTATGCTTACACACACAAGGAATTAGTGTGAATTTCTGTGACTGAGGAGCTTCCGATGAACGGAGACAACAGCAACGCACAGATAGTAAAATAAAAATACAGATAAGATGCATATATCTGTGAATATAGTATGCAAATATACAGAGTGGCCAAAATTATTAGAACACTAATATTTTCACCAGCTAAAAATGGTTTTAAGTCAGTTATTTCTATCTTTTGCTGTAGTGTGTGAGTAGTAAATATCTGTTTACATTTCCAAACATTCATTTTGCCATTAATCAAAATAATCCAGTGAGATTTGAGATTTTTGTCTAACAGCAGACAGTGCTCCACACAGAGATCTGATCTGATCATCATCAGTCCGTCTGAATAACATGAAGAAACAGAACAAACTGAGATGGACTCAATCCAGAAGAACTGTGGCAACGTCTCAAAGATGCTTCAAGAGACCTGCAAAGCTCCAGTACTGTTAAACGTTTTAGGCACTTGTGTGTAGAAATGCTGTAAAATGAGGATCCTGTCAAAAATAATGTCATAAATAGATTTCCTTTATTAATTAGCTTCCATTAACTAAATTAAATCAACATTTGGTGTGACCATCCTTTGCGTTTAGAGCAGCTTTTGCCCTCGGTGCACTTGTGCAAAGCTTTTTAGGTAGGTTTCTTGAAGCATCTTGGAGACGTTGCCACAGTTCCTTTGGGTTTGAATTGGTAGTTGTTCCCTGTATCGCACATATTCCTCTGTTTGGGAATAAGGTGAATCCTCCCACTTGAGTTTAATGCATTTTAACAAGTGATTCTTAGAGACTTGAGATTACTTCCATGTAATCTCAAAACTTTTTACTGTCTTCTTTTGTATGAAAACAGTTATTGGCCAGTTCTGTTTTGCCTGTAATGTTTGTTCCATACCAAGTTATAAGGAGGTTATAATCTAAATCTTTGTGTTTTTGTTCAGTGCAAGGTCACCATCCGCAGCAGCTGTAGAGGATGAAGATCAGAGAACAGCAGTCGATTTGAGTGGCTCCTGATCTTCACAGAGCCATCTGGCCCCACGTACCACTTACTGGCCAACGAAACTTTACCTGTCTCTAAACTCCCCTTAATGGCCACGACGAGAACCTCGATCATGCTGCTCTACTGCTACCCACCACCAGTGATTAAGAAACGCTACAGGCAAAGATGTGGTGAACTCTGGCTTTTTAAAAAGAACAAAAGAAAGACGAGAGTTTTAACGAGGAATCATTTTTCATGTCTCAGTGACACTAGAACTCTTACAGTGGGTCCTAACAATAACAGAACAGCCCAGATGAGTGAGAGAACTGTGCATAAATAATGGGAACATTTCGTCTGCACCTTCTAAGTTAAAGATAATTCTTCCGTACATTGACAGTATTAACATTACTGTTAAATGCTGCTGCTATAGCTGTGCTCAAGACCTTGGGGTAAATCAACACCCACAAAGTGAAATGGTTCTAACTAAACTAAACACAAGACACTTCCATTAATGAAGATGTTCGGCAAAAAAAAGCAGATAAATTATTTATTAATTTAATCTGATGGCAAAACCCCATTAGACTTCACCGTTATAAAACTGTTAAGTTAAAATAACTTTTACTTTGTAGATAATATAAATGACTTTAAAAAAAATGAAAAACATTAAAAAAAAGTTGTAAAAACTTGAATGGTCTTGAATGTGTTTTTTTTTCAGTCATTTTGTTTATTCACTTGACAACAAAGACGACACTACTTTAGTTTTAAATGTTGATTTGCTCGTTTGTGTGGTTATGATGAAAGAACATCAGAAGACACTTCCACTCCAGGCCGCTAGGAGAAGCACTGCCCCGTCAGAATCACGGATGTCACGTCAGAATACTGTTCTCTTCCGGTCTGAACATGTGGAATAGCTGGTTGAACAAATCACGCATTACAAAAACAAAATAGAAATATTTAGAAAATTAGGAAACAACGTGTTTGCCACCATGGGAAAATTAAATGTCGTTATCTTGAGGTATCTTTCCAGGGAAGATTTTCGAGTCTTGACAGCGGTATGTATCAGTTTAAAGAGGTTTCATATCGTTTTTTTTTTTTTTTTACAACTAACGTTATATGGGGAGCTACAAGCGTATGTGTCTGAATCAAAATAAAGATTCAACCTTTATCGTTAGCTAATTCATATTGAGCTGTCTTTTGAGTGTGTATCATTGTATCATAGCATTTAAATGTAACGTTAGTTCACGTTCTGTTTATGAATCTTGATCCATTAGATGTCAGTCCAATTTATAAGTTCCAGTTATGATTCAGTAGTCGTGGTTTGTTTTTATAGGTGGAAATGGGCATGAAGAACCACGAGATCGTCCCAGTAAGTCTGATTGCGTCTATTGCCAGTCTCAAGCATGGAGGATGTAACAAGGTTTTGCGGGAGCTGGACAAACACAAGCTACTGGCCTATGAACGCAGTAAAAGTAAACGCGTCTGTCTTCATTTTCATTCTCTAATGTTTTTTTTTTTGTGAATGAGTGCAGCCTTTGACCGCTTTTTCTTTCTGTAGCTGTGCAGGGGTATCGGCTGAATTACGGTGGCTATGATTACCTGGCACTGAAGACACTTTCATCCAGGGATGTTATCGTGTCAGTTGGAAACCAGATGGGAGTCGGCAAAGAGTCAGGTCTGGGTCATTCTTGATTGGAATTTATTTGTTCCCATTAAGAAGTCTGACACATGTTGAATACCCCCCCCCCCCCCCCCCCCCAACATCTCAAATGTTTGTCACATATTATTCATTTTTCAAGAAATATAAACCCTTTTTCATATTTCAGATATTTACATTGTTGCAAATGCTGAGGGGGAGCAGTTTGCTATGAAACTTCACAGACTGGGACGGACATCCTTCAGGAACTTGAAGAACAAGAGGGATTACCACAAGCACAGAAACAAGATTTCATGGCTGTACCTGTCCCGGCTCTCTGCTATGAAAGAGTTTGCTTACATGAAGGTGATAGCCAAATATTCCAAGAGGATTTTTTTCTGTACTCTGTGAACAGACACACATTTGCATTTTTTTTTTTTTGGGGACAAGCCAGTGTCAAAGTGCAGATTTTCAAGTATTCAAATTATTACATTTATTGTTAAATACATGCGTTTAAAAATGGAAAAATATTTTTTTTTTGTTACAATGCATTAGATTTATTCGTATAGCACAGTGGATTTTAATCTTTTGGACTCTGAGGCCTCCCTTTGCCCCCTTTCTATGTCCATCTCGTACATCTCCTGTAATACAAATAGATAAACTCATAAATATAATTTAATTTTATATATTTGTTTGCGTAATGTTTTCTGTGTATATTTATGTATATATAAATACACAGTAATATTTTGAAAATATTGACATGTATTTATATTCATTTAATTTATATTATAAATAAATATATTTAATATAAACATAACATATTACATGCATGCATTTATATAAACATAATACATATCCACAACACGCATGCATATATTGTGTAAACAAAAACTTATTTTTGTAACTTATGCTATTTAATCGTTTGACAGAAATAATAATAACTACTGCTATTGTATAATTGACCCATAACTAATAACCACAAAGTCCTGATTCTAAGTATTCTGAGGTATGGAGTCTATTTGTGTGCCATGCCCAACAACTATATCATTCCCTGTTGACCCTTGCAACAGATATACTTGACATACATTATGCTAGATACAAATCTTCTCTGAAATAATTTTGAACATAAATTATTGTATATTGATGATATATTATAAAGTAAAATTCTATCTGAGAAACCGCTAGTTCTTGGTTAATGTTTATATGGATTTATTGTAAGAGTCCTTGTTTTTCTACAGGCATTATATGATCGAGGGTTTCCTGTTCCAAAGCCAGTAGACTACAACAGACATGCAGTGGTTATGGAGTTCATTAATGGTTACCCACTGTGAGTTTACCTGCACTTTGCTTAAGATGAACAGACTTTAACACACTGCTTTATTTTCTTGCATTAAATATTTACTTGTATAGAAAGTTCATTGACAGCTGACAAACTGTGAAGTGATGTGTTGGATTAATCTGTCTTGGACAACTCTTTAATAGAAAGGACATACCACTTAAGTTTTTAGTTGTTTTTTTTTTTTTTTTTTACACGGCGAGTAGTTACATTGCTGTAATTTTCATGTAGGTGTCAGGTTCGAGAAATTCAAGACCCTGCTGCTCTGTACAGTGAAATCATGGAGCTAATAGTCAAACTTGCCAATCATGGGCTGATCCATGGTGACTTCAACGAATTTAACCTCATGCTTGATGACAACGACAACGTCACAATGATTGACTTCCCTCAGATGGTCTCCACCTCACATGCAAATGGAGAATGGTGACTATCTCATGTAAAACTGATAGCGGTAATTATTCAATAACAAGCCTTGGCACTAAAATTAAGTTTTTAACTGTTCTGCAAAAGGTACTTTGATCGAGATGTCAAGTGTATTCGAGATTTCTTCTTAAAAAGATACAACTATGAAAGTGAACTCTATCCAACATTCAAAGACATCAGGTAATTTTTCTAATGGCTTTCTTTGTTATAGTCAGACTTTAGACAGTCTAGACTTTAGAGACTTAACTAAGTGACACATTCCTCTTTGCAGAAGAGCCTGCTCGCTCGATGTGGAGATCTCAGCTAGTGGATACACCAAGGAGCTACAGCAGGATGATGATTTGCTCCACCCTGAAGGTCCAGAGGGTGAAGGACTCAGTGAAGATGATGATGATGATGATGACATCTCAGAGTCTGCTGACGAAACTCAACAAGCCGCCTTAGAGGACGTTATTAGCATAGAGGAGTATAAACAAGCCATGCTTGAGCTGGAAGGGCTAAATATTAGTAAGGATACTCCAACAGAAGAGAACGCCACAGAGGAACTCGAGGGAGCTCAATGTGAAGAGCAGATCCCCTCAGAGGATATTCAGAAAGAAACTGCTTCTGATATTTCCAAAGACTTGGAGGGGGAAGAGGAGAATGAGGTAGAGGATGAGTGCCCTGATTTGGTTGACCTGTCTGCATCCAACAAAGAGTTTAGGCCTTTCAGGTAAGGAATCCTTTTTATGTCGTTTGGTGTAATGTGACTCATGTCTATAATCGTAACTTGCTTGCACATACCTAACCTTTTCATAATGCTATAAAGCTACTGTTCATAAAACCTATAAGGAATAGTCCACCCAAAAATGAAAATTGATTGATTACAAGAAAATTGTCATTTAATTACTTGCCCTTATGTCATTCCAAACCTGTAAGACTTTCGTTCATCTTCGCACACAAATTAAGATATTTTATATGACAGAATGCTGTCAGATTTCCTTCCATGCACTGCCTTTTATAACTGCCACTTTGACGCTTCAAAAACTTCATAAAGAGATCGGGAAACTAATCCATATGATTGAGAAGAGGTTTGTTCTTGTGCGTTATTAAAGGGATAGTTCACCCAAAAATGAAAATTATGTCATTAATAATCGATTCAAATAGATTCATTTTCCTGCAAAAGACACAGGTGCAAGTGAAATGCAAAAAAAACATGGTGACCTTAAGATTTATGTAAATATAATGGGCAATATATTGCGTCACAAAAAATTGAGGTAATGTACGATTGAGGTAATTGTGCGATAAGTCAGTACATTAATTATTGCAGCAGGCCTATTTGTTCTTGCACATCAAGCAAATACAGTTAAAGGGATAGTTCACCCAAAAATGAAAATTTGATGTTTATTTGATGTGACTTTGTTTCTTCAGTAGAACACAATTTATGATTTTTAATTTCAGCCGGTGCAGTCTCTCAGTCGTACAATGGATGACAATGGTAACAGAATATATGAAAGTAAAAAAAAACATGCACACACAAATCCAAATTAAACCCTGTGGCTCTTGACCATACATTGATGTGTAAAGACACAAAATTATCGGTCTGTGCAAGAAACTGAACAGTTTTTCTTCTCTGATGCACGCAATGTCTGTTAGAACTCTTGTGAATGTGCTTCACAGCAGCAGGCGCCTGAGGTATCATCTTCTTCTTGCTTTATGGCAGATCAATGACTTATAACTATAGTATCTAGAACCGCCACCTATCTCTCAAATGGACCGTTGACACTCTTAATTGAGATTGTAGATAGTGTCAGTGGACCACTTGAGAGGTAGGTGGAGGTTCTGCTTAAGAAACAAAGTCACCTACATCTTTTATGCCTTAGGGGTAAGCAGATAAACATCAATTTATCATTTTTAGGTGAACTGTACCTTTATGATCACTGTATGTTTATCAATGTTTAAATGTGAATAAATAGCTAAAGTAAAGCTGTTCATCATTTAAAATGACTACATATTCTTCGAAAGATTAAATTGCTTCATTTGTGTATTATATTTCCATTGTCTTTATGCACTTTTTGAAGCTTGAAAATGTAAGTTGTGTGGACTTACAGTGGATGGACAAAAAGCATGAGAGAATATTTAGTGTAAAAATGTTTTAATATGTTCTGATGATGAACGATATGATGGTGAGTAAATGATGACAGAATAAACAGAAAAGCCTAATTTAAGTATTCTTCTTGCAGACACAACCAGTTATACTATGGCATATTTGGTTTGAGAGCTGCACTGGAAACAAAGATTGTTCAGGAATTATGATTAGATTTAATGAGGAATGTCAATTGTCATAAACCTTTTTGCTTATATTTAATGATGTGATGCATGTGATCCCACAGAGACCAAGTGAGCCTTGAGAATGAGCACAGAAGGAGAACAACCAGTGAGATGAGCATTGGAAGTGTTGGCAGTTGTTCTACTATACCACCAGTGAGTACAACCCTTCAATATATGAATTATATAATTAAAAGTTTACACCCCATGTGTCTGTGCCGATAATCTCATGGGCAGCGATCCTGTCCCCTCTCTCTCTCCTACTTGGTTTCCTGTCCCCTCTACACTGTCCTATCAAATTAAAAGGAGTCCTACTATGCTTTTTGACTTTTTCAATTTTAGTGAGTGTTAAGTCTGTATGTTTGGGCATTAAAAAGATCTGCAAAGTCCACTCCAAAGGGAGATCGCTTCTTAAGAAGTACAACGAACAGCTCGTTTGGAATACAGCGGTGTTTTCCGGCTTTTGTGATGTCACAAAGCGGCCCATTAGAATATCATTAAAGGGGTCATATAATGCGATTTAAAATTTTTCTTTCTCTTTGGAGTGTTACAAGCTTTTGGTGCATAAAGAAGATCTCTAATGTTGCAAAGACTAAAGTCTGAAATCCAAAGAAATAGTCTTTATAAAAGTTCAACCATGCCCTCCTAAACGTCTCGTTCTAACATGTCCCCACGTCTACGTCATGATGTGGGATGATTTGCATAACTCTGCCCAAATGTTCATGCAAAGAAAGAGGGCGTCACTTTTATTCTCTCTGTTGCCAACGCTGCCATGTCGTGGAAATGCTGTGGGTTTCGTTGTGAAACCGAAGCTACTTTGTTTGGCCTTCCAAAAGAGGACACGACTAGAAATCAGTCGATAAGTTGTATTTACAATACTATTACAGAAAAGCATAACCCAAATATTCAGATATGTGAAGCACATTTTATGGAGGAAAAGGACTGTTTCCTGTGAGAGTAGCCTCTCTGACTCGCGGTATGTAAATTAGGTTTAAATATGTAAAGGATTTGCCATCTGAGCTTGTTGTTTGTTGTTTCTCTGATCACAGATGCAGACATGGTTTTGTTTACTCAGTGCGATATGCAATGCAATGTGTTGAAAGACAGTATAAGTCATTATAATCAGTAATTATGGCCCCACTGGATGCAACAAATGTCTCTTTGTAATGGGTTTTATTGACTTTGTCTCATCGCGCCATCACACGTGTAATCACAAAATGCTAATGAGCTTAACATTTCCATCATATGCTTGAGGCATGTGGAAAATGTGTTTTGTGGGTGGGGAGGTCGTGTTTATGTTTGGTTAAGTGCATCAGACAAGATGACGAAAGGGCTGCTGTATCAAGTTTTAATCAAATGCACTTGAATAATTATGTAAATATGTATGTTACAGTTATGAAAATATTTTTTATAAATTGTTGACAGTACAATATTGGACAATAATGTAAGAATTTACACTTCAGTTATGAGACAGTTAAAAATACATTTAACTGTATAACAGTTTGACTGCAATTCATTATAATTAGTGCTGTCAAACGATTAATTGCAATTTAATCACATTAAAAATGTTTTTGTTTACATAATGTCTACTATGTGTTTTGGTATATATAAATGCACACAAATGCATGTATACATTTAAGAAGAATAAGTGAATGTTTATATTTTAAATATATTTACATAATATATAAATTATATGAATATAATATGCCACTTTAAAATGGCAAAACTATCAAAGAAATTAACCCTGCTGTCACAATGGTTTGCATATATAAACAGGAAAAAGTCAACATAATTTTGCTTTCCTGATGCAAGTTTTGAGATTTGTTGTTGCATTAAAATGAAGTGTTGGTTGTCCCCCAATGCAGGATGTCATCAGGCAGAAAGTGAAGAGACAGCTCACAAAACAGCAGAAGGCTGCTCAGAGAAGACGTCTACAGAAAGGTGAAGCCAACCTGGTGACCAAGGAGAGGAGAGAAAATCAGAACAACATCAAGAGCAGTTTGGAGGGAGCTTCCTTCTGGGGCTGAGGATGGCCCTGAAATCTTTTGATGATGTGACTTTAGGACTTCTAACATTTTTCAGAGTTGCTTCTGTATCCATGAAATTAATAATAAAAAATCCTTAATCCTGCGACATGAGTTGTCTTTAGCTTTATTTATGGTTTGACCTGGTTTATTTCAAATAATAGAAGTTGTAGCTAATTACATGTTATGCATTGCATGTACACTACTCTGCAAAAAGTCTTAAGCAATTAGTATTTTCACCAAAAACAAAATGACTTGAAGCCGGTATAGATTTCTTATCTTTAGACATCATAAAGATAAGATACACATATCTGTGAATATAGTATGCAAATATACAGTGGTGGCTAAAATTATAAGATCACTAGTATTTTTAACAGCTAAAAAATGGCTTCAAGTCGGTCATTTCAATCTTTAATAGTAGTGTGTCAGAAGGAAATATTTTAGATTTCCAGACATTCATTTTGCCATTAATCATAATAATCCAGTGAGATTTTTGTTTGCACAAGGAGTCCGTTCTCCACACAAAGATCTGATCTGATCATCATCAGTCTGTCTGAGACTTCATGAAGAAACAGAACAAACTGAGACGGACTCAGTCTAGAAGAACTGTAGCAACATCTCCAAGATGCTTCGAGAGACCTGCAAAGCTCCAGTACTGTTATGTTTTGGGCACTTGTGTAGAAATGCTGTAAAATGAGGATGCTGTCATAACTAATGTAATAGATTATTTATCAATTAACTTCTATTAACTAAATCATATAAACTTTTGGTGTTAAATTTGCTTAGTCTGGAAGAATAAATAAAATCAAATATATAAAACATTTATTTGACCCTTGAAAGTTAGCATGGTATTATTAATGCAACATTTTATGAAACCTTAAAAAAATGTTGGAGACGTTTTCAGAACCTGCCGTTTCACAAGTCTACGAGTAGCACTGTAAAATGTTATATCTAGTTTTACCATAGAGTTTAACACAGTATCACATAAAAACTTCGCGTTTTGTCCCTTCCTGCAAGCCATTGAAGGGTGGAGGGACACGTGACCTGAATTGCGATAACGTCCAGGAACAAAACAAACCATCAAGCACTGACAGCTCCGCTAAAGCTTTATGACTGACTGCCAGCTGCTGTTTAAAAGACTAATATCACGTAATATAATTTAGGTGATTTATACTTATCCTCTTTTCACACCGGGGAGATTCTGAGATGATTTTGTTGTGTTTTGGAGAGCGAATCACCGTTGTTAGCAGGGGTTATGTGGGTTGATCCGCTCCTCCCTACAATCTTATGATGTAACCTTAGCTATATCGGTTTACTTTTTGCTTGAAATAGTAGTTTCTTTTGTGGAAATAACAACTCGTTTATTCACTGTTAAGAGCAGAACGAGAGTTAAAACTGCTGGATATGAACTGCTCTTAAATGTTTTGTTGCTGTCAGTAGACTTCAGTTGTTTACAAGCTGGAAGATCTTACCTCCATAAATATGTATATGGATATCTCTATATGTATACATATCTATGCTTACCGGAAGAATTTCAGCTGTGTTTACCTTTTTGGTTTTGTTTTCTGTTGCCATATGAATTTTATTGTTTTATGTGATAATTTACTCATCTATATGTTGTTACAAACCCATGTGACTTTCTTAAGTGAGACATCTATCTGTCTGTCTCTCTCTGTCTGTCTGTCTGTCTGTCTGTCTGTCTGTCTTGTCTGTCGTAAGTGATTGTAGTGCCAATAGAATGTTGTTACAAACCCATATGACATTCTTTCTTAAGTAAAATACAAAAAGGATGCTGCTGAATGTTGAGGAATGATAGTCTTCGTTACCTTTCACTTTCATTGCATCCTTTTTCCATATGAAAGTGAAAAATACCTAAGACTATTATTCTGCAAAGCACCTCATTTTGTGTTCTTTTGTTTTAGCATCTATCCTTTAAAGCTTCAAGACGTGTGTGTGTTCCAGGGTTCCATGTGGATCTAGAGAAGTGGAGTAATTTTATAACTTATAATGATACTTCTTTAGAGATGGAGGCTGTGAGACCCAAAAAGTCAAAGTCCAAATCCAGTAGGAAGCCACAGGTAAAACTTACCAATGTACTGTAAATCTTCATTAAAGATGCAAATTTCTCATAATCATGAATAAAGTTGTGTTTCATTAACAGGTCGAAAAGGAGAGACAGGCAGAGAGTGTTAGACAGCCTTCAGAACCTTCAACAGCAGTTAATGAGCCTGCGCCTGCTTCTGAGTTCACTGATGTCCCCCTTAGCCTTTCTCATGTACCTCAAGCTCCTGATCCGAAAACACACACCACTCAAACTTCACTAGAGCATAATGACAAAGCTGAAAAGGATCAAGACCAAGTCCTCTTGTCAGATACAACTGAAATAGTGAAGGAACCATATTGCAATGAAGAGCATAAAATGCCATCACAAGACACGGCACCTCTGGTGGACCAAGCTTTGGCACCAGTTCAGTCCTTTCAAAGTGATCCCAAAACTCTTAGTGCTAAAATTGAGCCAATTTGTGTCCCTTCTATATATCCATCCATCCCAGCTTCCTGCTCTGTGCCTCAGCTTTCAGAGGACTCGTACTCTATTACCTATGGACTGTTAGATGCATCATGTATGACAGTGGCTTCTGAGGGGCAAGTAGCTCCAGCTGTTCTGTCTCTGGCTAACCAGGTGTCCTCACCGCCCAGCTTGGTCCCTGTGGAGGTCGCTGACGTGGAGACACCCAGCGAGAGGCTTTACCCAGAGCTGCCCAGGACCTGCCAGTCTGTGAAGCCCTTCACTAGCGAGCAGCTACGTACATGGGAGCCCGGGTCCTGGTTGGAAAACGTGGAGATTCATGAAGTGGATTTCCAGAGTCTGGCCCACCAAGAAGGACATGAGCTGTACGAGCTGCTGCTGAGCTACTGGAGGTGCCGCAAGCAGCTGACGCAGGCCCAGACCGAACTGCAGGCTGCTAATTCAGACTGCAAAAATGTGCAGAATCGCCTGTGGAGCTTCAAGGATGAAAGGATTTCATTGCAGGTTTGTCATTCCTGTGTGTATCTGTCTATCTGTCTTTCTGTTCTTTTTTATCTGTTGGGCTTTGTCTCCTATGCCTTTTTATGTGGGCTTTTATCTGTCTTTTATCTGTTTCCCTTGCTTTCTATTTGTCAATCTGTCTTCGTATCATAATATCTATTTTATTTCTATCTATCTATCAATCTATCTATGGACTATATATACATCTTTTGTTTTACATATCTTATTCAGGACAGTATTAAATAAACAATAACGTGTTTTGTATTGATCCCTCTTATTTTGTTAAAAGAATTAACATTGTGCAGATTTTGAAAGGGGGATGTAAACTTTTGACTACCGCTGTAGTTCTAATAAAACCTGTGAACTGTAGAAGTGTCTAGACAGTATTTAAAAAAAAATGTATTTTTTTAAACTTTGCTTCTTCAGTAGTTGAAACAATATTAATTTCTTTGAAATTGATTAGAAACTGGTGAATAATGCATAACCCGGATCAGCTGTTATGTTTTGTTTGTTTGTGTGTGCTGACTTTTAGTAGCGTGATCTCTAGTCTATTAAAGTTTTATAGTATGTCCTTGTCAAAACTGTAAACCCAGCTGTTACACCATGTCTTTACCATAAAAATGCATTGCATTGGTCTATTTTATTCATCACAAATACACCTTTTTGTTTTACAGGGTGTATGTGCGGACCAGACCAAGGTGTCTGGCTACCACTGCTACCAGCAGGTGACAATGAACGAGGCAGCATTAACTGAGCTGAAGCATCTGTTTTCTGCAAAAGCAGAAATTCTCCATCAGACAGTGGCCCTGCACTCATACACCTCCATCTTGTCCCGACTACAAGTGGAGTCTTATCTCTACCGCTTGCTCAGCAGTAACCCCACCACCAAGAGTGTGGCTGTGCAAGATACAAGCTCAGGCAAGTTCAAACTGACGAGTCTAACCAATTATTTATGTTTTGCGTACAGTCTAGTTTACACTGTTGCTAATGAGTACAATGACTGTCAGAAATACTTTCATATATTACACTGGTTGTTTGGTCTGACAAAACACTAAACTCTGTCAAATGTAAAAAAAAAATAATTTAAATAATGAAACAAATAAAATTCAGTACTCACTGGATTTAGATTGTTCTGTGTTTGTGTATACAGAAGCCACTTTTATCCAAAGACTGGACCAAAACTGACAACTGTATTACATTTGTGTTATTTATTCTGGTCACACTGATAGTTAAAAATGGATAGGATTACTGCTAAAGGTAATTCTGTTGTGTAATTTTGAATGTCATGCTGTCTATTGATTTTGGTGTGGTTTGTTTTGTATTGAATTTCTCAGTGAGTCCAAAGTCTCAGCCCTCTTCTTTGCAACCGCTAAAGGAGAGCATCAGTGTGCTGTTCATCTTCACCCGACGGATCCTTGATGATTCTCAGTTTCAGGCTGACATACATCTCTGGCTTCAGAGGCTGGTAAAGACCCCCAATAACCAGCTAATGCATAGAGAAATTGCAATTTTAAAGATAACGTGAGATCAAAATATATAAGAAAATATGAACTAATTATTTTATATATAAAAATAGAAAACCGCTATTTTAAAATGTATTAATATTTTCCCAATAGTAGAAGTTTTTTTACTGTATTTTCGATTAAATGAATAAACACCGCCTTAGTTAAAGGTGCTTTATGTAGGATTGACACCCAGTGGTTGAACTAGGTATTGCAGTCCAAATTCAGAATTTTGGAGAGGGTTTTTTTTCATCCAGTCCTTCCTCCTCAGACTTGACACACACACACAGTTTGCCCGATTTTCCCCTCTTACTCCTTTTGCTTGCCAGCTTCCATGAATGAATGAAATGCACTGTGTTTCCCAGCCAACTCGCAACCCGGGGTGGCGAAATACAATTGGGTAAACTGAGAGTGGCTGGGTTTCACAAACCAAAACAGAGAGGGACATTCCGGCCCAGAACGCACATTTTCAAAGGATAATAATCTAATATAGCATTGTTTTTCAGATAAACAAATATATTAACTTTGCATGTTTCTTAAATATCTGCAAACACATTCTTCTATTTTTATGCTTTAGATATTGTAAATATTCTATTGTGATGTTAATTTATTTAATGCAAGCTAAGTTTGCAATATTAATACATTATTATAGAGATAAAAGGATCTAGTTTAAAAGATCTGCTTTCCCTCCATCCAGGTGTCTGTGCTGCATCAGGTCGGTTCTACAGGAGATCATCTGTTCGTCCTGAATCACCTGCTCTGCTGCCCGGCAGGTGTGGGGAAATGGGCTGTGCCATTCCTACAGGTACTGAAGCAGTGCCTGAAAATCTGTCTCGCATGAGCTGAAACAATAGTAAATGTTAACAGGGAAATTTAAAAATGTATGTTTAAAAAAATCTCAGATATCTGCTTGTCTTATAATAGTCACTGAATCAGCTTTCCTTCCATAGATCAAAGTATTGGATAACCCGTCTGGAGTGTATCATTTCATGCAGGCCCTGGCTATCCTCATGTCTCCGGCGAGGTAAAGATTAGCTTTACTGGAAACTGAGCTCATGATTGATTGATTATTTTCTGTATAGTTGTTTACATGATCAGAATTGACTCTCACTTTATTTTAAAGTTATTGCTTGGATTTATACCGGTTATAACTAAAAGCATGAACTGGAGACAATGGCATTTTGGCTTTCATTCCATATGGAGATGTGTGTGTGACATGCAGGCATCGTGCAGACTTCCTGGGACACATGAAGCCCAGTGAAGCAAAGGGCAACAACAGTCTTACAGGGCCTGCATCTGGTAACTGGACTCTAGTGGATGAGGGGGGAGAGGAGGTGAGGGGTATTCAGAAGAAATAATGAAAATGAAAAACAGAAGCTTTTTTTAAAAAAAAAAAACGAATTCTAATGGCCGCAGACCTCAATGCACGAATCAGTTATATTTTTGTGTAAACTTCTGATTAAACTTCCCAGCCTGCTGTTTTGAGGCATTGTTATCTTTTAGGTTTGACTTGTGACTTCAGCAGACTGAAAGTGTCAGTATTTTGTGTCCAACAAAACCTTTGTTGTTGTTGTTATGATTGTACGCCATAGTCCCATGTGAATGCGTACTGTAACACTCTTGTGAACTTTCTCAGGATGAAGACCCAGAAACGAGCTGGATGCTGCTGTCTGAAGATGATCTGGTTTCTCTGTTCTCTCAGTTTCCCTTCGATGAGCTGTTCAAACACTTACTGGGAATCTGCTCTAAAGGTGAGACTGTCATTATGGCTGCTAAATGAGCTGAGACAGCCATACAATGTTCAGTGTACATCTGGTTCTCCTTATTTACTGTTCAGTAGATTGTATAGTATTCACCTGTTATTAAAGGGATAGTTCCCCCAGAAAGGCAAGTTCTGTCATCAATTACTCACCCTTGTGTGACATTTTCAGTAGAATGCAAATGATGAAAGGCTGAAAAATGTACTGGTCATTTCTGTCTGTAAAAGAAAGTGAATAGGCATCCTAAATGGAAAAAAAAGCTTAAAAAGCCATATACCCTAAACCTTTAGAACAGTTATTTGTACAGGTATATTAAAGTTGACATTTTATACTGTTTCTAATGAGTTGACTTGTTAAATGTCACTCTTACTAATAGGTGACTATCAGCCTCAAGCCACCACCAGTCAAAAGATGATGAAGATATTTGCATTTGCTTCTTCACTGGTCGAACTGCTCGCTGTCGGTTTGCAGACTTACAACAGAGCACGTTATCGCCAATTTGTGAAAAGAATTGGTCACATGATCAGGTTTGTGAGCTTATTAAGCTTATTAATTTAAGAATTTTTCATACTATAAAATATCCAACTTAAGAAATCCTGACAAACTACGGATGTATTTTTTTTCTTACATCATTAGAAGCATTTCGGTAGGTTTTAAGCCATATTTAACTGACCAATAATTTAGACCTTTGAGTGTGTTTTCTCACCTTGTTCTAGGATGACGCTCTGTTATGTGAGTGACCACTGGGCGCAGTACATCAGCCTGACGAGTGTGAGCAGAACCACAATGCAGGAACAGTCTTTTTCAATGGAGAAGCTGCAGGTGGAGTTTGACCATCTCTTCCTGAGAGCAGTGCTTCATGTGCTCAAGGCCAAGAGGTATAGAGGCATTCCAAACCTGGGCCCTAACTATAAGTGAACTTGCTCCAGACATTAAAGGGAAACTCCTACCCAAAATGAAAAATTTTTCATTAATGACTTGCCTCCATGTCGCTCCAAACCCATAAAAGCTTTGTTCGTCTTTGGAACACAGTTTAAGATATTTTGGATGAAAACCGGGAGGCTTGTGACTGTCCCATTGACTGCCAAGTAAAATACACTGTCAAGGTCTGGTAAAGTACGAAAGACATCATCAGAATAGTCCAAAAGCTTTTATGGGTTTGGAATGACATGAGGGTTAGTGATCAATGACTACATTTTCATTTTGGGGTGGAGTATCCCTTTAAGCTTTGGTGCCTACAAAGGAGAAGTAGGTTCACATCTGGCCTAAATTGTGCCTTGATTCCATTACTTCATCTCTCGCCATATTAATTTGTTTGCTGTCAATAAAAGATTGACCTTACTATACACCTCTCTTTCTGAAGCTGTGTCTGTTTAACTAACTCTTTATTGATTCACAGACTGGGCATATGGCTGTTCATGTCTGAGATGCCGTATGGCACATTATCCAGCTCCATGCTGTGGAAGATCTTCTACATTATGCAGTGTGCAGAGATGGACGGTCTGGAGAAGCTAAGCTGTAGCCTGAGTGATGAGGACTGTATCCAGGGGCTCAGAGGTGAGACACCAAGCACATCTAATGCAGGTTAACACAAAAAGAATAGTTTAGAGCGCTGGTTCTCAACCTTGCTGACTTTATGTATTCCCAGAACCGAGTCATCAGGAGAAGTTTCAGTGCTGGCTGTCAGAGATCAACAGCTCCGATGGAATCTGCCTGTTGACAGCATTTGCACATATGGCCCAGCCCAGACGTACCGACGTAGACCCTAAATTTGTCGAGAACATAGTGCTTGAGATTTACGAGGTGACTTGACCTTTATGATGAATCTGTCATCTAATCATAACATAATCCAGGCATTTTAAGTGCAGTAAATGTTTGATTACTCTTTCCTTAAAGGTGTCCTATGTTAGTATCACCACCCGTGAAATCTTTTCTAAAGTTGGGCGTGAGTTGCTTGCTGCTATAGCGACTGCCCACCCTCACATCATCTCTGTGCTGTTGGAGAGACTGAGAAAGACCATAGAGAAAGTGGGCATGGTGAGCGAACTATTATTTTCAATCATAAAATAATTAATATATTGACTTCTAAAGCCGCTTTTTTTGTATTGTCTGTTTAACTCATCTGCCACAAAAATGTCTTTGAATGATCTGGGGGTTTTCCAGACAAATACTGTTACCTTCTGTTATTTACCCTAATTATAATTCTCTCTCCAGGTATCACTGTACCTTTTCAAGGAGTTGCCCCTGCACTTGTGGATGCCAGCTCGAGCTGAGGTGGGGTTGATCCGGGATTGGCTGTTAAACTTCAGCCTCACTGCTGTGGAGAACAGATTAGCCTGCATCATACTAGAGGGCCTCAACTGGGGATTTCAGCCTGTGAGTCTCAGTTATCAATATGAAAAGATAAGCGCTGGTTTATTATCTAGTACTTTTGTGCTAAATCGTGATATTCTCTGTCGAGTCATTGATAGGCCTGATACAAACGTATTCTTTGTGTGGTTAATCTGACTATTTAATTGGCTTTTTTTTTTAAGTGTTGTATATAAGACGTACAACTTTTTCTCTCACCAACAGAATGGTTGCCTCATTTTACCAGCATCTTTGCACAGTGAAGTCGCACTTTTGGTGATTGAGGCATATCAAAAATTTCTCACAGACAAACCATATGGTGGAATCCTCTCAGAAGGCATCAAGCAGGTATAATTCACATAGTGACATTGATTGTCATCAGCATTAATAAGGCTGTGTGTGTGTGTGTGTGTGTGTGTGTGTGTGTGTGTGTTGGGGTTAATGCAGAATTAAAGCTAATACAGACTATATTAATCTATGTAAAAGGCCTAGTTTCACCCCCATTCATCAGCAGAAATAATTGCCAAAAGTTTGATCAGCCCCTTAATATTCAACAAGTTTCCTCAAAGAAAGAACATTTTCTTCTTAGTGCCATTTGTAAAGTTATCAGCTGACATTTTCTGCGTGATAACTCTCTGCAGGTGTCTTACCTGGCTAACGTGGTGCGGCTCGGCCAGACTCCAGAGTCCTCTTTTAACCAGTGGGCCTGGGATCTGGTTCTTAGGTTAAAGCTCCATGTCAATGAAATAAGTCCTCAGGATGCCTGGTGCCCTCTTCCTTCCTCCAGCGCTCCCAGTGTGCCTGAGATCACAGACTCTCCCACCATGCACCCAGTGTTTAAAGCAGTCAAAGCAGATATCCCCATCGGCTGTTTCCTGGCTATTGACATAACCACCATCGGGCACAGGTTTGGAATCAATACACTCTTTTGATTCTAATAGATGAAGCACACTGACCACAGACTGACTGATTCATCAGCAGTGATGCTCCAAACTGGATGAAAATCCAAATTTAGTGACATGAATTCATTTTCAATGTTTTGCATTTGACAGTTTGGAGAAGTTCTGCAGTGATGGAATATCTCTTCTGAAGACTCTGGTTCAGTCCCGTCATCTCAAAGCTGTAGTGCACATACTGGAAAACATTCTTCCTCTGGTTTACCCCTGCCAGTTCTACCTGCTCAAAAATGAACAGTTAAGAACATTTATTTTTATATTGTCATATATTTATCACTTTTTGTTAGATATTACATCATCCTTGAAATGTTTTCTTTCTTTATTTATTAACAGAATAAATAATGATTAACTATGTTGTTGTAGGTATGTAAGCAATACTAATGCTCTTCTCCAAATGTTAATCAGGTTTCTGAGCTGTGTCCAGCTCTTCTTGCAGCAGGATAGTGGGACACAAGGTGTGGCGCAGCAGGTCACACAGAAGGTGACCCAGCATCTGATTGGCACCTCTACATGTGAGAACATCAAACTCCTCAACAGTGTGATCCAGGTGGGATTTTAAAATGTGTTAAATGTGTTAAATTGAGATTTAAAGCTGAATAAACAAGCTTTCCATTGATGCATGGTTTGTTAAGCTAGGACGGTATGACCGAGTTACAGCTACTTGAAAATCTGGAATCTGAGGGTGTAAAAAAATCAGAATTTTTAAATATTTAGAAAATCGCATTTAAAGTTACAAATTAAGTTCTTAGCAATGCATATTACTAATCAAAATTTTTAGTTTTTATATATTTATGGTAGGAAATTTACAAAATATCTTCATGGAACATGATCTTTAGTTAATATCCTAATGATTTTTGGAAAAAAATGAAAATCTGTAATTTTGACCCAAACAATGTATTTTTGGCTATTGCTAGAAATATACCTGTGTTGGGTAGGATTGGTTTTTGCTCCAGGGTCACATATATATACTGGGCATTTGATACAGAATATGCTAATATGCATTTTACAATTTTTTACAGAAAGTTCCAAAGAACAGCATTTGTAAAAAAAAAAAAAAAAAAGTGTTTTTTAACATCATAAATGGTCACTTTTGATCAATTTATCCTTGCTGAACATTTTTTAAATGTAAAAAATAAATCGTTCTTCATACGTGTATACATAAAATAATAATAAATACATTTAAATACAAAACCTTTAAACTAAAACCTGAACTGAAGAAAAATGGTAAGGTTTTTAAGATGATGGAACGATCTTCCTGTCCTTCAGGCTCATATTCTGGAGAGCTCCAGGCCCGGGCGTGTTGGTGCAGTGGCTGTTCTTGAGTTCTGGCTGCAGGTTTTGACCGAACAGAACCTCTGGTATCGAGACAAAGCTGTTCTCTTCCTTCTGGACCACCTGTGCCGCGCTGCATTTCTTCACCAACAAGAGGAATGTCTCCAGAAAATTCTCTACCAACAACATAAGGTTTTCTTACTCTTGGATTTGTTACTTCTTTTAAACAATGGCTTAAAGTGAACTACTTAGAAATGTTTTTATGTGTTTTTGGATTTGCCTTTTAGAGTGCTTTAGGTTTCCATGGAGACAAAGGTTTGCTGTCATCTCTTATGGGATGGATAGTGGCAGGAAATATCACTCCATCCTTCATTGAGGGCAGTTCTCTCACAGGAGAGGTATGTGATAGTTATTGTTTAAACAGCTCATCTAGATCTGATTACTTTCGGTCATAATTTCCCTCTCTGTGTCTTATTTTGTCTCAAGGTGTGGTTTGCTTGGTTGGTCCTCAACATGGAGACAATGTTCGAGGAAGACTCTCAGTTGCGACGCTGTGTGGAGCATGAGCTCCTCTCCAACCCTGCGTTCACACCGGATCAGGCTCTGAAGGTACACTTCATTCTGAATGTACTCAGTACAATTATCATGTGCCGTCACATCAAAGAGAACATTTTGAACACACCTGAAATTATCAGGGAATGTAAAATATATATAAAGATTTATATATAAGATTTAAAGGCTGATATGTTATAATTTTATTTTTAAAAATGGTCAAAACTTTATTTGATTATGTAGTTCATGTCACTAGATAACATGTTATGAATATTTTAGATTTTTTTCATGTTTCACTGTTTATGCAAACAAGACGTGCATAGTGATGCTATATTTATTTCTTGGCTTTTGTCACAAAACTTGATATAATTATTTCAGAGTGTGTATCAGTACTTTGTTAATATTTCCAGCACATTTTAACAACGCTGTGTATAACAGTTTGGACTGATACATATTTAAGAGATTTAAGTACTGTATAACTTTGGTAGCTCACAAAACTTAGCTCCTGAATTAAATGAGATTAGAGGCTATTTATTTTGTCTTATTGGTGATATTTTGAATTAAGTAATTTTAAAGATTACAAAAAATATTAATGTATCCATTAATCATGAAAAGATAATAGAAAATAATTGGTTCAAAGGTTTGGGTACCTGTACATGTTTTCATACATTTCTAGTACAATAAATGTACCTGATTTTTTCTTTTTGTTTTTCTTGGGTTTGTCAGAAAGCCCAGGTGCGTCTTAAGCTTGAGGTCGTCCCGTCCCTACAGAGACTGATGATGTATCGCTGGGCTCAACAAGCTTTAGCTACCCCTGCAGATCATCCACTCCTGCCTTTGGTGTGGCAGAAATTTTTCCAGCTTTACCTCCGTCAACCTGGACCAGAGTTTGGGTGCGTTAAACAAAAGCATTCAGTTTTATTTGGCTTGTTATTGTGGTTTTATCTGGCTTAAAAAAAGAGATTTACAAACCTTTTAGATATATTATCATGCTATTTCAATTCACTAAAATGCAGTTGTTACATAATGCTTTCTGTATTCAAAGTACATTTTGTACGTGCTATATTCCAGTGAAAATGTTCACCCTGTTCCTCTTTCCTCTTTTTTTCTCTCGCCCCCTCATTTCCCTTTTTGTACTCCTTTCTTATTGATGCTTTCGCTCATTTCATGTTTCACCAGATTTACTCTAAGCTTTATGTAGCAGTGCTGATGACTCACAAGATGTTCCAGCTCTTTGACTTACACAACTTCTATGTTCTGTTCTCTGATGTGTTCAACATTATGTCAGATGCATTTCATGTCCTGTGTTTGTCAGTATATTATTATTTTTGCATCCGCACAATGTCAGTTTTTATTACATGGCTCTGAGATACTTTATTTTTTGGATAATGCTGTGTTTCAGGGTCCTGATGACCCACTCAAGGTTGATTTTGCAGTAATGACTACATTAATGTTTATTTTGCCCTGTATATTGCGTACAGTATAATATTTGTGAACTGTATGAGCGGGACCGCAGTTAGTTTGATCATGTGTATTTCTAAACCCTTGTGTCTGATTTGTTTATTTGTATTTTTATTTCACACCATCAGGCTGGAGGTGAAAGGTTGTATTGGAAGGCGTTACTTCCATAGTGCGGCCCATGTATCCTTGTTAAAGATCCTGAGACAGCGGCTTGTTGAAGTGTCTGACTTCCACCATGCTGCAAGCAAGGCTTTGAAAGTGCCCTGCTCAAGCGGTGAATCCGGTGAAGGTCTACTCACCCCAGGGACGCCCATCACCCGGTACATGACCTCTCCTGAGCTGCACACTGAGCTCGTGCGGTAATGTTCAGAGTTTTGTTCTCCTAACGTCTATTATTCTGTTGACTATTGCATACAATTGAGAATTAAGCATCTGAAAGAACTTTCATTGTTATTGTTTTAAAGATGTGTGTACTTGCGTTCTTAATTTGCATTATGCTCACGTTCAACACAAAATACAATGTGATGTTTTTTGGTTAATTTGTAACAGAAAACATTAACTCTTGTTGTTCAGGCTCTTCACTGTGTTTGCTTTGTGGTTGGATGATGAAAACCTTCAGAAGCAAGAAATTTACTTGCCTTCTTTGCCGAAGCAGTATGACACCCACCGCCTAGCCAAAATCATGCAGCGCCAGCAGGTGAGTCCAGCATTCTTTCTCATCTTTTTAGCTTTAAGAGGTCTGCGACATCAACAGATTTAGTGGATTGTTTTGAATGAAATTTGATTTTAAAAAATCCCTTACAATTTAAAAAAAAATGTCAAGCTGTCTATTTAGCAGATCTATATGTTAAAAAGTTTGGGGTTGGTAAGATTTTTTAAAATGTTTTTGAAAGTAATTTCATATTCTCACCAATGATGCGTTTGATCAAAAATAGCGTAATATTGTAAATTATTATTATTATTTAATAACTGTAACCCTTTAATGTAGTTTAATCCGGTAAAGGCAGAGTTGAATGTTTTACAACCACTTCTTCAGTTTTCAGTGTCCCATGATTCTTCATTCAAGTATGCTTCATTTAAATATAAATCTATAGTATAATTTGAATATGCTGATTTGGAGCTCAACAAACATTTCTTATTATTATCAGTGTGTCAAACAGTTGCTTAATGTTTTTGTGGAAACATGATACAATTTTCCAGAATCGAAAGTTCAAAAGAATTTTGAAATATCAATCTTTTGCAACAATGAAGATGTCTTTATTTTCATATGAAATACAAGTATTCATTTCTTAAAAAAAAATATAAATACTGACTTCAAACATTTGTACTTTTAAACAGTAGTATTATTGTTTATATATATATATATATTTTACACATTCTTCCCTTTTACATTTGGAAAATATTCTGCCACAACAGATATGGTGGAGAAAGTTGTTAAAATGTAACGGACCGTATTTAATCAGATATAAGAGCTAGAAGGGTTACTTTATTATTTAAACCCTTAGCAATGTATGGAAAAATGCATCAAAATATTTTCTGACAAAAGTCATGTATATGGATAAGCATTTGTTAAAAATGATGGTAATTATTTGATTTTTTGTTCAGATGCATATTTTCAAACGAAACTGATGATGTCTTTGGCACAAAAAATTATCAGTTATGAATTGATGCCATGTCTGTGTGTCGCTTCATCTTTAGGAGGTGTGGATGGAGCATGTGGACATTGAGAGAGTCCAGCATGAGCTGCAGGAAGTGCTCAGTCTGTGGTCAAAGGTCAAGAGTGAACCTGCACTCTCCCAGAACACCAGCTCTTCCATCTTCACTGACTTCATCAATCCTCTGGCTGGTACTGAGCCCACGGTCCACTGATAATCATACCCTGATGTCGGGATTCTCTACATTTATAACAGTTAGAATATAAAAACAGGATTGCTCTTTTTTTATTAAAAGACACATTTATTAAAAGCTCGCTTGACTTTCTAAATCATAGCATTTATGTAAAAAATAAAACCCTTTTGAGCATGTTCAAATTATAGTTTTATATATTAAAAAAAGACTTTACTTTTTACTCTAAATAATATTCCTAATCTATTTATTTACAGCAAGGGAGCGTATTCTCACTCATCTGAGAAAGCATGATGCCCCGCAGGGGGCGCTGTTACTTGTGCCTATGAAGGCTCCAGTGCCTGATATTCCCACTGAGAGTCTGTCTGATGAGAAAATCTCCACGGCCTTAATTCAGGAAGACCTTGCTAAGCTCCAGCATCAAGCCAAGTATGTCTTGTAGTAAGCATGTATTGATTGTTAAACTGATGTCAGAACTCGCTTACAGCCCATAAGTGCATGTTAAAGGGGGGGTGAAATGCTCATTTTCACTCAATATCCTGTTAATCTTGAGTACCTATAGAGTAGTACTGCATCCTTCATAACTCCAAAAAGTCTTTATTTTTATTATATTCATAAGAGAAAGATAGTCTGTACCGATTTTTCCCGGAAAAACATGAGTGGCTGGAGGCGTGGACGTGTGGGCGGAGCTAAAGAATCACGAGCGCCAGTAGGCTTTTGTTGAGAGCATGTGGAAACTGTGACATTACCGTGAGGGAAAAACCATCATCCAAAACAAACCATGGCTAACAGTCAGATTCAGCGTATATTTATGATCCAGAGGCTGAAACTGAATGAGAGCAGCAGCAGCAACGACTCGCTCCGAGCGGGGCTCGAACCCGGGTCTCGGCATGGGAGGGGACGCACTAACAAGAAGGCAGAGATATTTGAAGCAGTTTTACTCACCGCCTGCGGTTCCAACACACGATCATGGCCCTTTTTCGTTGGGATTGCATCATCCTTAAGAAATAAACGATACGCAAATCCGTCGTCAAACTGGGCCTTGTTTGTAAAACAAGCATCTTCGAAATGCAGGGAACAAACTCCGTTGATGCTCTGTAAAAATAAACTCCATCCACTGGTCCCTTAATGCTGTTTCTCTTAAGGTAATCTGTGTAGGGTTGTCTTGCCCTGGCAACTAAAAATACACTTCTTTTGTGACATTTCACGACGCTCTCGCTCTGATCAGTGAATGTCTGTTGTGCTCTCAGTGCTCTGCTATACGGGAGCGCGCGCTCTTCCGGCAGAAGTGCGTCAGGACCCATATAAGGAAATTCCGCTCCATCTAACGTCACACAGAGCCATACTAGAAAAAAACTTTCCGAAACTTGTGACAAACCGGAAGGAGTATTTTTGGAACAGAAATATTCCTTCAAACGTACAACTTAATTTTTGAAACTTTGTCCATGTTTAGCATGGGAATCCAACTCTTTAACAGTGTAAAAAACTCAGTATGCATGAAATAGCATTTCACCCCCCCTTTAAGTAAGTTTTCTGTGGCAATAAATAACTGATGCCTCTAAAAAAAAAAAACTCTGTGATGAGCTTTAGTGCTGTATTGGCATCTCCGTATGTGCTAAATGATGTTGTAAATCACAACTGTGTCCTCTTCTCAGATTGGCAACGGTCCGGGAAACACAGCAGGTCGCTCTAGACAATGAACTGCTGGAGGTGTTGCCGCAGCTCTACATAAACCGAGAAGACCAACTCTCAATGCAGTTAGAGTGCCGTGGCAAAGGTGGACAGCCCTGCCAGGGTCCCGCACATGTCACTGTAAAGGTGAATATCTGCCTGGCGCTTCATTAAAAATTAAGTTAATCTGATAAGGTCTATTGTTTGGTCTCTGCGCAAACCTATGATTGCTGCTCTTGTTATTTGTCCAATACGTGCATGAATCGGTGGGTGGTGCTAAACAGGCGCAGCCATTGAGCTTTTTCTGCGGAGGTGGTGTTTAGCCACACTATTACATCATAAAGTGTCACATCCCACAAGCTGTCGTTTTGGCAGACTTGCTTCAATATAAGCTGCGTTTAACCTAACGAGAAAGTTTTGAGTTATGAAACTCACAGAATGTTTTTATGGCACAGTGTCCTCTTATACATAAAAAGATAGAGGGAATTTAGATTTCTCAGTTCATGACCCCTTTAATAATATAAAAAACTTTGGCAACCCCTTTAGAAAATCCTTCATTTTTATGAGTTCTCTCTCTTTCTCCCTCATTGTGTGCTGCAGTACTCAAGACTGCACAAACTGGATCCGGTGCAGAATCAGATCCAATGCCTGAAGAGTGATATTAAACAGCTACAGGCTGATGGAATCAAAGCTCCTCCTCAAAGTCTGGCTGAGGCGGCCGTGCACACAGAGAACTTCATCACGTCAGTACCCAGCTCAAATCAATTTCTAAACGGTCTATATTTGTGTCGCTAAATGTGCGCATCATGTTTTCTTGTTTAGGGCCTTGGTTAATGCTTACAAACTAAATAGTTCCCCTGGCATACTGAAGGTGGGCATCACTGCTTTCTATCAGATTGTGGCATTTGTGTGTGAGGATACGCAGAGACATCCACCAACCCGGCAATTTTTCACATCCTGTATAGAGATCCTCGGTCAGGTATGGTTTTCAACCCAGTGAACTCAACCCACTAATTTCAAAATGCAATGATGTTTTCTCAGAATTTATTTGCATTTAAATTGACTTTTTTTATGTCTGTGGTTTTATATACACAACTCTCAATTCTTAATTGTTAAAATGATATAAAGTGTATCTTTGACTGTAGGTCTTCATCCGGGATGTCCGATCAGAATGTAAACAAATGCTGAAGACCATCCTGCTCAACAGACACCTGTGTAACCTTCTCTCCCCCTACTTCACCCCAAACGCCTCTCCTGCAGAGCTGGTCTCTCTGTACCAGGAAGTGGTCAACACCCTCCACATAGACAGCGGTGATGTCATATTCATGCTCCTCACAAAAGTAATTCGCCTTCATTGAATAATGCTATAAATGTTTTTCATACAGGCTGATATTAAAGCATTATGTGTTAAAAAGAATTAGCTTTTTCCTTGAGGAAAAGGATGAACTGTTTTGTTCATAATCATGTGAAGCAGTGCTGTCATATCTTATTAGCATATTGCCATATCAAAATCCTCAGAGAAGTTTTATAAAAAATAAAAAAAATGTGCAGAATAGCGGGAACAAAAACAATCTGCACTCTCCAACCACCTCACGCTGGATCCTTCACATGGCCCTCTGAGACTTTGATTGCTCTACTTTTTGCTTTTGAATGTGTAGCTCATGTTTGCCACATTTTTAATAAATAATCTGCTCTGTTTCTAGTTTGACTTGACTCAGTGGCTGTCGGTGACGCAGCCTCAGTTCTCTGAGCGTAGCCGATTGATGGAAATAATCCATCAGGCTCTGTGCACCTGTGGGCTGGAACCTGAGCCAGAAGTCCTCATGGCCTTCAACATCTTCTCCAAGCATTGGACAGAACTGCTGCTTTATCAGTTTCCAGACCACTACAGTGACTTCCTTCGTCTGCTCATGCAGAGTATGTCTTTTCTTCTCTCTGACCTAAACTCATCTATTGTGAGGTTTTGTTTTCAGATTTGATTGGTTCCATGTCAAATTGTCATAATGAAAACCTCATGTAATCACCTCAGAATAATTGTTCATTTATTTTCATTAACTAACAAACCTAAGATTTTGGTCACAATCTTTGTTTTTAAAAAGACATATCTAGGTATTAATATTAGATACTTTGTCCGATGTCTGCCTTTATAAAAGTATAGTGTCTAAAACAGTCCAGATCTGCTTTTGTAGATTTGACTATATGTGGATTTGATATAGTAATTTTTAATGCTTTTATGCATCCTTCTTTTGCCCTGTTGTGGTAGTTTAGCATGACGTTTTTTAATCAATGTTTAATGTTAAATGTAAATTCCAAAAACTACATATGAATGGTTTGCCATAAGTTCAAATGGACTCGGGAATTATTGTCAAAAAGCTATTTGTGCTTAGAAAAATGTATTCTGTTCACTTTCCTGCAGGCTCTTCTGAGCAGCTTCTCAGTCCAGACTGTTGGAGAACATCACTAAGAGTGCTGGGCTGTTCTCTTCATCCCATGATGAAGACAAACAAGACCCACTCCATCCTGCTCTCCCCTCAACAGGCAATGCAAAACACTTATTTATTTGACATGCTCTAATTAGTTTTAAATACTTCAAACCAGATAATTAAAACTGCACTTTGTTTTTACTAGGTGGATGAAACTATTGAATGGCTCTCAAAGTACTTCCTGAAGCTCCGTCTGTCTAACGGGGACTTCAGGAGCTTTGGTCTCCTCTCAAAATGGGGGCCCTACATTGAGGAAGTCAAGAAGTTTTGGGAAGATTTGATTACCTACTTCATTGATCTGGAACTAAACAACTGCAGCAAAGAACCAGTAGGAAGTCCAAGACTGGTCAAAGGTACAAAATTGTATTTCTCTGTTATGTGAAGCAACCAAATACTTGTAGTCCAGACAAAAGTTTGGGGTCAGTAAGATGTTCAGTAAAAATTTACCAGTTTCCACAATTGCTTTACTATAACTGCAATAAATTACAATTGTATTCAGATATAAATTATTTTAAAACAATATTACTGTTTTACTTTATTAAACATAGACTCCAAACTTTTGAACAGTAGAGTGTATATAACTGCATAGTGACTATTTGTATAATTAAATGAATTAATGTGAAATTCTCCTTGATATAGCTCTTGGGAGCCTGCATGCAAAGATGGCCAAACTGTTTGAACCGTGGATTCTGGTCCTTGACACTGACAACACTAGGTATGCTTTGATGTGGCTCAGCAGTTTGGTTGTTTTAACACTGATGACAAAGATGATGAGTAATGAATCTCTTGTGTATGTCACAGTCATCCTCGCTGTTCTCCATGGCTTGAATCAGATGCCGCAGCTGCAGCGAGTTTAGTGAGCTTATATGCACGCTTAACGGAGACTATGCATGAGAAATTCAAAGGTAAACATCCTTGGAGAACAGGACAACACACGAATGTCATGATTCATTTAACCATTTGTTTCAGTTGTTTAAATTCATATTCAGTTCAAAATCCATTTTGATCAGTATTTAATTTTGAATCCATAATGTTTTTGGCGCAGATCGCTTGTTGCCAGGACAAAGAGGAGCTCTGTGGTTTCATCTCTTGCATTACTGTGAGACCTGCACCTCTCCCAAGATGCCAGAGTACCTGCTTTACACCTACCACACCGAGTACAGCCGTTTGCCATGGAAGGACCTGTATCCAGATCAGACACTAATGAACCAGTTTTTCAATGTGAGAGATTGACAGAACTCCTAAATCACATATATTACCTGTGCCTGGTTGAGGATCTCTAGAATGTTTCACATTTTTCAGACCTATATACCCCACCATCCAGACATTTGGGGACAGTAAAATAACTGTAAAATGTAATTTATTCCTGTGATGACAAAACTGAATGTTCTGCAGCCATTACTCCAGTCTTCAGTGTCACGTGATCTTTTAGAAATCATTCCAATATGCTGATTTGGTGCTAAAAAACACATACATACATGCATACATACATTATTATCATTCATTTTAAACATCTGTACTGCTTAATATTTTTGTGGAAACAGTTGAGATATATTTTCATGATTATTTTATGAATAGAAAGCTCAGAAGAACAGCATTTATTTGAAATAGACATTTTGTAACATAAGTCTTACTGTCACTTTTTTTTTTAATCTTACCGACTCCAAACTTTTGAACAGTTGCAATGCATACATATATTTAATCACTTCCAAGGTAGTCTGACAGATAATCTGGTGAAGGTGGTGGGTTTTAATCCTTCTGTCTTGCTTGTACTTTCTATAAGAAAATACTGAGACTTTAATAAATGGTTGTCAGTAAATTGATTGAATTTTGTATTGTTCAGGTGGAGCGGGGAAGCCCAAAGAGTTGTTTCCTGTTTATGGGAGAGCTGCTGTGTGAGGTGAACTGGGTCAGTGTACTGAGCGACTCTCTCAGCCCCCAGCTGAGCCCCTCAGCTCAGACGATGGTGGTCTCTGTCCTCTATCTGATGGTATTTCTGGCCAAAGAGGATCTCAGCAAACCTGTGAGTGTTCCCCTATTTCCCCTAACCATCTTCAAGGGCTTGTTAGAAGTGAATTAACTCTGATTTACATCTACAGGAGTCTTCTGTTCTCAGTCTCCTGGATCAATCAGCTTCTCTGCCTTGGCACCTAGTCGATTCTCCTTCTTATCAAAATGTTACACGCTATGTCAGCACACATTACCCAGCATCCCTTGTTGTCAGTCATGATACTACTTTACAACACGTCATCAAATTGCTTCGAATGGCTGCTGGATTTGGGACGACCACACAAATGTTACATCACAAGGTTTGATGACACATTGTCGTCAAATACTGTAAATTATTGTAAATTACTGTAAACTACATTTTTACAGCATTGTGATTTGTATCTGTTGTGTGATTTGTGACTGTTAGGACATGACTTTAAAGTGTCAAGCCTTCCTTCACTTAATGGTGCAGTTCCTGGCTTCTCTGGATCAAAATGGGAACATCAGTCTGGCATCTCTGGAGACAGAAATGGAGAAATTACTGGAGTTCATTGTCATTTTCAACCCTCCTGGTGAGGAGAACGTTTCATTTATCTTTCATATTCATTTTCTTGTCATGTCTCTCAGTAGGCCCTTCAAGATTATTGCATAACATTAATTTTTAGTTCTGTTTACCACTTGATTTTATTAGAACAAAAAAAGTGTTATGTTTCAGTAGCACTTCAGTAGGCTATGTTCACACTGCACACAGTTCCGGTTTGTTTTTTAGATTCAATCTTTCAGATTAAAAGAATCCATCAATGATTTTATAATACACTCAGCACTTTTTTTGACTTTATAAGAATAAAAAAGATTGCTGGTATTTCAGCATGTAATCCTTTTATTTGGATACACGGCAAACAAATTTCAAGAATTGAGTTGTTTGCTCTTTGGTGGATTCTTTCATAGAGCAGCTTGTGCAGTCATTTCTGAATTGAATGCAGGAGAAGTAACATGTGTATTTACTATCCATTCTCCACCTGAATCTGATTTTAATTGGTTTTCAGTAGGAACATCTTAAAGGATTAGTTCACACAAAAATTAAAATTCTGTAATTAATTACTTACCTTCATGACGTTCCAAACCTGCGAGATCTTTGTTCATCTTCAGTCCACAAATTAAGATATTTTTGATGTAATCCAAGAGGTTTCTGACCCTGCATAGATAGCAACACAACTACTACATTCAATGCCCAGAAAGGTATATTCCATGTGTCATCAGTGAATATCAGCTTTATTCAACAATTTCTTCTCTTCTGTGTCAGTCTTCCACGACATGCTTTCACAAGAGTACCACTAAAGGTAGACCCACAGATGTCACATGGACTATTTTAATGATGTCCTTACTAAGTTTCTGGGCCTTCAACATATCACTTGTGTTGCTGTCTATGCAAGGTCATAAAGCTCTCAGATTTCATCAAATATGTAAATTTGTGTTCGGAACGACTGGTTTGGAATGTCAAGAGGGTGAGTAATTAATGACATTTTTGTGTGACCAATCTCTTTAACACAAAACAAAACTGGCAGTAACAGTATCTCTCTTTATGTTTGGATGATCTTAAAGCTGCAGTAGGGAACTTTTGATGCTCTAGCGGTTAATAAACAGAACTGCTTGCGTCTTGCGGAAGAACATCGTAGCCGGAACTACTTCTCTGTTTATGTCTATGAAGAATCACAAAGGTACTGGGTTACTCCGCCGCGGTACCCCCGAAGCAATCTAAAATAGTCCGAATATAAACACTTATTATAGGTGCACCCTAGTTATTCAGGACAAGCTAAAAACACGGTTTGGAAAATGGATTCGTGGTGTACTTGCTTATTATATACATTTTTCTACATTTTGAACACAAACAAAGTTACGGACCGCAGCTCTGATTGGTTATTTTTTACCGGGAGCGATGGAGTTTCTGCAAATGGCAATAGGACCACTGGGAGGAGCCAGAGGAGCTTGATTTTTTTCACAGATTATCTGTCTCATATTCTACTGTCAGGACATAATGACAGGTTTAATAAATATGTAAAAAATCTTTTTTTACAAAAGTTCCCTACAGCACCTTTAATGCACCTCATTCTCCCGTTCAGAGACAGACCCCCAGCAGCGGCACATGGCCACCTGCAGTCTGTTTGCAGAGATGCTGACTCTGCTGAATGAAGCTGGCATGTCTACAGCGGAGGGACTCGGGACTAAACTCCACTCCTGGGTGGAGAAGCGAGCTCGGGGTCCTTTGGTTCTCCCCCTGCTAACCGCTGCGTGCAGATGCCTGGCCTCAGTGCGTCATATGACACGAACCACTGAAGCCTGTATTCTCTCCTACTTCACTGATGGTAATAATAGCTCATACTTGTTCTGGGCTTAGTCACAGATTTTAAACGGTCTGTCTGCGTAAGCCTTTAGGAATTATTCCTCTCATTAATCAAATTGTAAGGACCATAAAAGCATACATCTGGGCTCAATCCAAACATTTGCATGGAGCCATTATAGAGTACAGTGAGTTTTAGTATCTTATAAATCGGTCCACAACTTCTAATAATATGTTGTGTGCTTCTTTCAGGTGGATGTGCTGATCAATACTCTGGTTGGGGGCCCATCCTTGTCTCTCTTCAGGTTCCTGAACTGACTGTTGAGGACTTCATTCAGGAAAGCCTGAACCTGGGCAGTTATCTCACCCTGTACGTCTACATCCTCCAGAGGCTGAACCTGGAGCAAACCCTCCTGAATGAGAAGAAGACCTTAGTGCTGCTCGGCACATGGATCAGCCAGGTCTTCCCTAGGTAACATACACTTTATCACACATATACTCTGCCATTCAAAAGTTTGGGATCAGTTTGATTTTTAATGGAGTTTCTTATGCTTATTTGATCAAAAATACAGAAAAAAAAATAATATTGTGAGATATTATGTAAATTTGTAATACTTTAAATATAATTAATTTCTGAATTTTCAGCGTCATTATTCCAATCTTCAGTGTCACTTGATCCTTCAGAAATCATTATGCTGATTTATTATCAGCGCTGGAAACAGTTGTGCTGCTTCATATTTATTTTTTTTTTTTTTTGGAAACTGTGATTCTTTTTTTTCTTGATTCTTTTATCAATAAAAAGTTAGAAAGAGCAACATTTATTAAAAGTCTTTACCCTCATTCATTTAACACATCCTTGCTGACTAAAAGTATCCATTATTTTTTTTTTAATTAAGAAAAATATTTACTGACTCAACTCTTGAACAGTAGTATGTAAGATTTCCATTTTGAATAAATGCTGTGTATTTATTTATTTTATATTCATAAACATATCCTGAAAAAAGTATCACAGGTTCCAAAAAACATGAAGCAGCACAACTGTTTCCAGCACTGATAATAAATCAGCATATCTGAATGATTTCTGAAGGATCACGTGACACTGAAGACTTGGAGTACTGATGCTGAAAATTCAGCTTTGCATCACAGGAATAAATTATATTTTAAAGTATATAAAAATAGAAACTGTTGTTTTAAATTGCAATTGTAAATATATTTCACAAAATAACAGGGTTTTTTTTTCTGTATTTTTGATCAAATAAATACAGCCTTGATGAGTAGAAAAACTTTGGTATAAAATAAAATTCTTATGGATCCCAAACTTTTGAAAGATAGTGTAAATGCTGGAGGACGCACAAAGAAACCCAGACTGGAAGTAGTGTAGGATTGCAGAGTTAGTAAATAACATTGCTTTTATTTTTAGAGCTCATTGTCTGAGTATTTGTGGCCTCTCTTCCTGCAGTGGTCCAGCTGATGAGGCAAAGTTGTTTTTGTGGTGGCATAAATTCTTGGAGCTTCTGCAGATCCAGGTGGATCAAGAGGACACCTGCGCACTTGATTCCCTGATTCTCACCTTAATGGCATTCCAGAACCATCTAGCCCAGCTCAGTGAGGAAAGACTGAACTCGGGCATCTTGGGAGCCATTGGCCTTGGGAGGAAATCCCCACTTTCCAACAGGTGAGAGAAGATGTTTTGCTGTCCAGATCAGAAGTGAAAGGGGCATGAAAGATAAATCATGGGAATTGCACGCCTCACAATTTCTGTTTTTCCTGTGTTTCAGATTTCGGGTTGTGGCGCGAAGCATGTCTACATTTTTGCTGGTCCAGGTGCCCTCAGAGAATCAGCTGCATCTTCTTCCAGACACAGAGCTGCAGCTCTCTGCTAAAGCCCAACAGGTACAAATTTCTTTTCTTTTTTTAAAGGTGAATTTAAAAAAAATTAAATTTTGATAAAATAGCTGGTTAGATCTGGATATGTTTTAGATATTTGATGACAATTTGCTATAGTACAAACAAATTTCTAGTAAATCTTGAATGACTGCTCTCTTTTTTCAGGCCTTATTGGTACTGGAGCAAATGGCGAGTAATAAGCAGTATTCAGAGCTGGATGTGTCTGTGAACCAGGCCATTCAGTTCATCAAGTACCCAGGTCATGTCCTGCGTGACAGCAACAGTCTTCTGACCCTGCTAGTCAATGCACTCTACACTGACCTTAATTACCTAGACATCATCCGTTAGCTATAACCTGTTCTCCACTCAAAACCTCCTGGAGAACAGACCTAACTCCGGGTGAGATGAAGGTGTTTTCTGGGAAAGGACATGCATTCAATCATGGGTTTAGACACTGAAGCAGTGGTTATGTTTTAAACTCTGCACAAGGTTATAAAGCACGTCCGGTTACACTCAATTTCTTTTTTCTCACAATAATATCACAGTTTCCCCTCTTTTGTCTTAAAATTTATCCTTTAAATTATCCAAATTCTTCTGCGTTTCAGACAAACAATTCCACACAGTTCACTGTCTCTTTACAATATTATATTCATTTACCGGTAAATAATTTATTTTAGAGTGGTGAGGATTTTATGATACATGTATGAGGATGTTTTAGACCTCCCATGTTGCGGGGAGTTTGGGTGATACCTGATGATAATTCAGTCGCAGTGTAAATATACCTCAAAGCATGGTTTTGATTGATTTGCACAACAAATATTCTGGTAAATTTACAAAAATCTTTTAGATTTTAGTTTCATTTTCCCAACAATAGATGTTTTTGTAATGTGCTTTTTACAAAGTACATTCTTTAGGAGCTCATGCAATTAAACCGACAATGGCTGGACATCTACATTTCAATGTGAAGAAGTGGATTTTTTTAGAGACTAATATTTTTCTCACTACGTTTATTATTTGTATTGAGGACAGCAATGACAAAACAAGATGAATGGCTCCAGCATGTGATCTGCCTGACAAGTGCACTTAGTTTATTTCTTTTATTTTCTTCTTTTTTTCTTATTTACAGAAATGCTCCCTTAAGTAATGTTCACAGTTGACATCACACATCCCTTTCCTCTTTTTAAATCTTTCTGTTGCTCCACAGCAAGATGGATGGTATTATATTATATAGGCATATGAAATTGAATGAATGTGCTTGCTGCTGTATTTACTTAGATGCTTAGAGCTAATTTCAGAACTAATATTATTTTGAATGAGAGAAAATCTATTTTTGTGCTGCACTATTGCCAGCATGGTATGTCTATATTTGGTTGTAGTTTTATTGAGTTGAGATTATAGGTCAGCCCTTCTGGGGATTCACTGCATGCTTTTATAATAGTCATTTTCTATACTTCCTCATACCACAGCATTCACTGGTTTCCAGAATACTGCAGCATAAACTGGTTTCCATAATACTGCAGCATAAACTGGTTTCCAGAATACTGCAGCATAAACTGGTTTCCATGATACTGCAGCATAAACTGGTTTCCAGAATACTGCAGCATAAACTGGTTTCCATGATACTGCAGCATAAACATGTTGTGCATTGAATTTTAATGATATTTAAAACTGTTAAGATCCTCCCCAAGCAGTAATAATCAAATCCCAAAATAAAATTATGATGTGCATTTTGTCGTGCTGTTGAAAAAACACTGAACCAATGAAATAACCTGGACATTTATATTAATGAACAGTGGATAGTGTCTAAAACAGGACTTGCCTTAAGTTGTTTTCAATGTAATATTTGTTTCCTCTTGTGCCATAATCGATCTTCTGTCATCAGTTGCAAAATACAGTGTCAAATGATATGTAGTTGTGTACATGAAAATGTAAATGATAATCAAAGTCAATAATACCTGAATTCAAAGGAAAAATGTGTATTTGGTTTCCTCATGTGAAAAGTTTATTGCTTTTGATTTTTTTTTGAGAAGTATCATAGTATTGCCCAAAAAACATTTTTCTGCACAGTGTTACCCCCCAAAACTCTTAGAAGGCCATGTTAATATGACAAAATGGCATGGGTCAGTCTTACCCTTCTTGGGCTGTGACAAGGGTAAGACAGAATTCACATCCCAGGATATGGCAGTTGCCATGGTGATCTCGTCCACTTTGGTACAGAGGGAGTGTTATCAGGGTACCCAGACAGCAGATGGGAGACTGATATGTGGCATGCCAGTGTCTTTTCCTATGTTTTCAGCCGTTCATACATTCTGTCACATCTGAGCCAGAACGACACGCTGGAGTATCTGTGAATAGTAGCTTTGCAGCAGCAGGCATGCACCTATTAAAGAAGTAAACAGAAGAGAATAAAAAAAATGCATATGCTGTGAGTTCTGCATCAACTCCCTATGGCTTGGCAATAGTGTTAACATGTAAGATTTGAAGTTTGCTGTAAACCAAAGATGTTTTCATCCTCAAAAGCATGTTGATACAAATGAATAGCAGCTTATGGTGATCTGACCATGTGAAGCTTCTATCTAATGCAGTGCCAGCTGGAATTCTGACGCCTCTCCCACAGTCTACCACATTTAATTACATATCTATCTTTATTTATTTATTTATTTTCCCAATCTATTAGCTGTGCTCTGCAGCCTTATATCGAAACCATTTTTTATGAATGGTAAATGACGACTTATTCTAGGTTTAGGAAGGGCAGCACCACACAAAAACTTATTTTTTTAAACTGAATTAATAAATCTGTACATTTTACACAACCATTCAAATGTTTGGGTTGAGTAAAATGTAGTTAGTTTTTCATAACCAAGGCTGCATTTATTTAATTAAACTAAAATGTACTGGTAACACTTAACTAACCCTATAACCTTGCTTATTAGCATGCCTATATTTGGCTGTTTATTAGTACATATAAACAGATATTCTGCATGATCATGATGTAAATCATTAAACTTAATAATAATAAGCATTAAAACTCTTAAGATGATGATCTAAGGTCATTCTAAAAGCTTAAACTTCTTAGAAGGTGTCTGTCTATATTCAAAGTTTCCTCAAAATATTCAAATAGCAAAGAGCTCAAATTTGATCATATTATACAGTTAGTTTTCTTCCTCCTCCTGGCTTCTGGCTACTCTTCAGTGTGTGTGTGACACACCAGGGCTACTGTATAAGAGGCTCACTGCTCCTTTTCCCTTCTCTCCAGTCTAGAGTGTGTTCGTGGTGAAGGCAAGGGCTGTCAGAGGTACAAGCGGCTGAGACTTGAAACAGCTGACCTCGTCCTAACCCAAAGATACTCTGTGCTGTAGTTTGAACAGCTCTATCACAGTAACCTTATTTCTCCATGATTCTGTCCCATTTTAGACCAAGCCTGTGGCATTGAAAGATGTCTGACACAACGGATACAGAGTTTGTCCTTTGTATAAACATTCATAAGCCTCTAACAACTGAATTCGGGCCTTTTTTTGGCTTAGGGTAAAATTTGTGATAACTTGGTATTATGTTTAAACACTTGTAAAGGCCATTATTGGGGTTTTTCTGACACATGCACAAAATCATATGTTGTAGAGACATATATACACATTTGACTGCTAAATAGCCCAGTATATTATAAAAACAATAAATCCTGTGCTGAAAACTGGTCGAGTGCTGGCGGTGCATTGCACTTACACGGGAGATCCTATCTGCAATACAGCACTAATGAAACACATGATTTATGAGGATTTACTGCCAGTTGTTAGTGATGGATCTCTTTTAATATATCAGCCAACATTAGTTACCATATTTCCATCACTATTTCTGAGAAGCTTTGTTTATAAAAACTTTCCTTCTATGGGTATCAAACCCTGTAGACTTGTTTCTCGCTGATTATCTTATGCGTGTATTAAATGAAAGTTTTACAGTGTTGGAAAAGCAGTGTAGTCCAGTGAGCCTGAACAGGAGCAGAGAGTTTGAGTCATCGTGCTGTTATACCAGAGGGAAAACGCCATGAGAGCGAGAACATGGCTTAGAATTTCTATTAGCAATTATGGGACGTCCACTCTACCATGACACTATATATATATATATATATATATACACACACACACACACACACACACACACACACACAGGTGCATCTCAACATATTTGCATATCTTGAAAAAGATATTTGATAATTTTTGGTAACTTATTTCAAAAAGTGAAACTTTCATATATATATATATATATATATATATATATATATATATATATATATATATATGAAGCAAAACATTTTTAAAAAATTGTTTAAATTTTGATGATTAGAACTTACAGCTCATGAGTCAAAAATCCAGTACCTTGAGTTTCATTTAATGACCATCCCTACAGTATACATTTCAGGTATCTCTTGTTTTTTGAAACCATAATAATGGGGAATACTGCTTTAAATGTATTACTTTACACGTTACAAATCTATAATATACGAAAGTTTCACTTTTTGAAAAAAGTTACAAAAAAAGAACCTTTTCACGATATTCTTTTTTTTATGAGTTTATATATATATATATATATATATATATATATATATATATATATATATCATTCCATTTCATAAATCCCATTGAGACAACAAATAAGGGGGTCTCCATCACAGTTGGTTATATGAGCAGACACTCACCTCATAGAAACAGAATGTTCTACTATAAATGTATTTTGAAACAGATATTCTGTTGCCCGTTCATATTTACAACTGGAAAATACCAGCATCAAAGATAGCAGCAGTTGTGTCATCGGCTCGTTTCTGAACTTCTGAGGTGAACAGATTTGAGTCACATCTGTCTTCTGGCTAGAAAACTAGCAGGATTTTGTATTTGTGTGTTTATTTCTCATTGGCTTGATAATAACAGACACAAGAGTCTCCAAGTCCCTGTGGCACCACATTTTCAGCTGAATCATGCTAATAGATGTCATGCTAACCTTTAGGTCTGCAGCCCACAGAACTGTTTGAGAGATGACTAGCTATACTTCACAAATGTCAAAAAGTAATTTCTTTGTGCAAGTGTTACATCTCAGGAAATATTGGATATTAACGTTAATTAAATTGGATTTGTTTTAATAGTATATTGACTGGTTAATTTAAATGAAGTGTTATAATATTTACATAAGAATTTGTTTATTTGAAATGTTTTTAAGATTGTTATTCAGAATGACATTAAGGTTATTGATTGACTGATATAAGGATAGTTTAGACTATGAGAATAAAATGACACACACAAACAAATGCTAATTCTGTCCTCAGAATTATTTTTGGAATTCTTTTTGGACCAAGGACAGCTGTGGACTTTAGGGGTGTAATAGTTCTGTGGAAAAAATCAAACCATACCGTTCTCCACCCACAGTTCAGCGAGCACTTACCGTAGTTAAACTTAAATGCATTAAATATAACAACAGGTCAAACAGACTGAGTTGAGCTAATGTATGTTTCTGTCGTATTCTGGCTTCCCAGTAAATTACAACAATGAGTGTGAGTGCCTTATGCCATGATGCTGAAAGAAGGTGTTGAAACTCTGACATAAACTGAACCGCTACCCCTAGTGGACACTATTCACCTTTACTTTATGGAAAAAAGCAGCTTGGACATTCTGCTAAATAACTCCTTTTGTGTTCCATGGTAGAAAGAAAGCCATATGGATTTGGAACAACATGAGGATCAGAAAAGCTGACAGATGTTTCACTTTTGGCTGGACTGTCCCTTTAAGAGTTGATGAAATATAGTTAACCTAGAGCAGAGAACCTCATCAGTTACACTAAACTGTCATCTCTAGTCTCTCTAATGAAACAGACTTTTGTTTCGTATTGTTCTGTACTGACAGATGTCAGTGGTATCAGAAGACACTGACAGAGGCGTAGAGATATAGACGGACTGTCTAGCTCTGGGTCCAGTTGTCATGGCTACCATTATGCTGTCTGGTGTTGAAGTACATTTTGTGTGTGAAATTTGTTCTGTTACCCGGTGTTCAAACGCAGTGTGCTGTCTCGCTCGCACTCTCGCTCTGCTCCCCATTTGTTCAGACGGTGTTCCCACTATGCGTGACCACAGAATGACGTACATTGTCTCCTACAGATACTATTGAATCTAGAGAGAAATAGTTTTTGCAAAAGAAAGCCTCCACTTGTATATGCCACCCCTGCAGCGCAAGAACTCATTCAGTTAGACGTGTGTGGGATTTTATTTATTTATTTGTTTATTGGGTCATTTAGTTGTTTAGTCATGTGGAGAGCTGAAGAGGTGGATGGACAGTGGAGGTACAGTCTGTAGGACCGGTTAACACGAAGATGCTTATCTAGCTGTGGTTTGGGGGTATTTCTGGATGATGTGGCACCTTTAGGGGGTCTTCTATTTTCTTGTGACCAGCAAACTTCAACTGTGTTATATTCTTAACTTACATTATAACATACAAATAATAACAATAATAATAAAAACAAGTATTTAACTCAGACCCATCTTCTCATACTGCACATAAGGGGTTAAATGACTGTTAAGTCACTGCACTTAAGTTGTCACCTGTGGGAGGTTCTGAGTCACTCAATTATTTACATTTCTCCTCCACACTCAAGTGATGATTCAGGTGCACTTATTCCCATCAGTCCACCTCTTTCTGCCTGCTCTTCATTTCTGTCTATTTAAAGATATGAGCTAACTTTATACAAACAAGAAAGACATGAGGATTTTGTAAGGACATTTGTCCCGACTAAACTAATAAATGGGATACGGCATGAAGCTGGATTTAGTATGACTCATCTGCATGTTAATAGACCAGGTTTGTCATCCAAAAAAAAATAAAAAATAATATAAAATTAAAATGTTGAGGGAAAAGTAGCCTATACTGTTATATAGTTATTAGTAAATATGACCATATGTCCTTTGATATATCTGTTTACATAATAGATTAAGATTTATATATATATATATATATATATATATATATATATATATATATATATATATATATATATATATATATATATATATATATATATATATATATATATATATATATATTGTTTTTGCTGTTCAAATATGAAAAAAGACAGACTTATTGTTATATTTAACTTTTATTATTTTTATAGATAAAGACAACCACCCAAAAAACACAAATCATGATTCAAAGCTCCCTCCTAGAAATACGTCTAATAATAAAATATTAAAATAAAAGTTATTCCAAAAAATTTGAAAATTCTGGCATCATTTAAGCCTACCCACCTGCCATTTTTTTATTTTTTTTTTATAACTAAATAATATAAACTCTCAGACTGTGGATTGACCTCTGGGTAATAAAAGCCTGATCCAGGGCCAGACAGCTGTATCGATCACTTGGTCTGCATGGGCTCTGTATGAGTGAAGAGCACATTCTGGGAAAATGAAGAGAGGCATAAGCAATAAAAATCACTGATCCTGCATTAGTCTTTATGTCTTTATACACTCTCTATCTTTCTCAAAATCAAAGTTTATCACATACAGAGTGTTTCTCCAGGTTAAAACCACACTCACAAACACACACAGTAATATAAAATATATTTAAATAAATTTATTTTTTTTTTTTGTTTTTTTTAAGCACTTGCATTTTGTCAGATACCTAAAATGCACCCCCAAGCCAGTTGTGATTTTGGAAGTGCACCAGTGTTTCGGACTGGAGTGATTTATTTGTGGCGTGTACGGGGCGGGACATATTTAAATTAGAGGCGTGGTTAACGGGATGGAGTTGAATGTCATGCAGCTCTGACCGGCAGAGAGCTAAAGGATACTTTGATACGGTAAGCTCTGTTTTTAATTTTGTATACTTTCAAAAATACAACTGGAACACACATGTGCGTCTGATTGAGCGTCTTTATCCTTTCCAGCAATATTTCACTGTGAGATTTTAAAGGCTATAGTCTGTTTTTAAAAGCGTTAGTCTCGCCGGAATTTGACAACTTGAGTAACTTAGCTCACCGAGAATTATTATAAAACATTTACAATTATGCCGATTCACAATGAATGGTAATGACTGATATTGATACGATAACTTATATATCCTAATAGCAGATCATGGACTGTAGTCAGCATCAGGCTTTTGGATGTGTATGGTAATCTTTACTTTTAAGAAAGTGCGTGTGTCATAAAACCTCTCTGCCTGCTGCTTAGACAGCTCAGAAGATTTTGAGACACAGCCGGTATTGATTTCGTCTCTGCTTGCGTCTAATTTAAGGACGATGTTTAATCGCCTGGTGTGCACATCCTGCAGAGATCCTATACCTTTACAGCTGCATGCTGGTGCAGACGCGGATAATCCAAAAATCTGTTTTTATGGGAGGAATACATAAAGAGGTCAGGCTTGTCTAACTGACGTCAGTCAGATATCACTCAGTCACCAGTCGTCCGTTATTTTTTCATTGGTGGTCACCATGACATCATTAAATACCGGAGAGGAACACCGGGAGACCTCAGAGGTTTTGTTTTAGCGATGAGGATTTCCTGTCGGATGCGGCAAACCGACATCATTGTTCTGCAGACAATATCGTAACTGGTGAGCTTTTATCAACCTCGTCGTGTTCTTGACGGATACAGTGTTGGGTGTTGGGTGTATTTTAAACAGAGCCGTTTTTAGTTAAACGGAAAAGAGATAAAATGAGTCTGGATGCAAAATGACATTGTTTTACATTCATGTTTGTTTGTGTGTGAATGGAAAGTGCTCTATAATATGCTGAACATCAAGTCTTTGTTAGTGTTTCTCGAGCGGTCTGCAGTGCCGCCCAAACGGTAGGCTCAGACTCAGATGATCAGGATCTGTTCTTATCCATACAATTTCATTTCAAATACATGTTGTTATCGATGTTGTGTTACAGAATTCTTTCTTGGCCACTACGGGATAACCGTAGAATACTGCGGTGTTTTATTTGTGTCTACTGCCTCTCTCGTAAGAATACATTCTGAATGCATTTTTATTACTTTATTATTTACTTTGCTTGTTTTCATCATTGTTTTGTAGAAAAGTTTGGTCGTTCTGGAAGGACTCTATCTGTAAACAAAAAGCCATGGGGAAGGACTACTATAAGATCCTTGGCATAACTTCAGGCTCTAATGAGGATGAAATCAAAAAGGCCTACAGAAGGATGGCCCTGAAGTTCCATCCAGACAAAAACAAGGATCCCAATGCTGAAGAGAAGTTTAAAGAGATCGCAGAAGCTTATGAGGTTCTGAGTGACCCAAAGAAGAGAGTCATCTATGACCAATACGGCGAGGATGGTAAGTATGGTTGGGTCCATGTAGAGAAGAAACACTGCCAAACATCTCACTGCCTTGGGCCATAATTACTTTTCTAGGAAAAAATAATTTGATAATCAGTATGTAGCAAGTTCTCTGTTCATTTATGGATTTGGACAAACTAAACTTTAAAGTTTTTCACACTGTGCTCAATCCTGGATTATTTTTGTTGTAAACTCTGATTATAAACCTTGGTAGATTAACATTTCACACATGTAATTTGAAGTGGTTTAGCAATATATAGTAGCCCGGATTTTAGGAATATATAGTGTGAAATGTCAGATTATGAATACCCAGGATTAATTTTCAACCCCAGGTTAAGTGTGAGTAGTGTGGAATATGAAACACAATAACCTGGGTGTCAGTTTTCCCCTAGGTTTAAAATGTTGTATTCATATTTACAGTCTAAAATAGTGCACAATACGCCAATATATATTTTCTAAGAAAACAATACATGCTAATAACAATAAGACTTAATGAACCCAAGCACAGTTCTGTTTATACCAGATAGGACAGCCCTTAAAAGGATCGTTATTATGTCTCACGTGGCTAGATCACTGTTCTTCATACACTGTCAAAGCAGCTTTACCTCCTCTGCTTTTTCCTGACAATCAAAATAACTCCCTCACATTACAGGATGATACAGAAAAGTTCTCTGACAAATGCAAGGACTATAAACACGGCACTTTTCCAAAATAAGAAAAAAGTCGGTTGAAACAAAGAAGGATTTCAAATGTTCCCACTTATGCCAACTCCAGGCTAGATGCCAAACTAAGCATATTTACACTGAGTACACCTGCCAATAACGCCTTTACTAATGTTGCTCATGAATTTCGCAAGGAACCCATTTATGTTTTTAGAGTCTTTGCAACCGTTCTTTCTGTGCACTGTTGTTCCATTTTGCATGAAATAAGAGCCATTGGGTACAGTCAAAAGGCTTTGGCAGCAGCAAGCTAATTTGGCTCTATTAACAGATTCACACTGATGTATTATGTTTTTAATTTTGTATAAGGTATAGTCCTATGAATCTGTTATGACCCACTTTGATAACCATCCACTCATTAGTTGTTTTGGCCTGAGGAGTTCATTGAAGTTGCAAAGAATGAGGTTGAAACATGTTTTATAAGGTGTCCGCATTAAGTAGGCAGACTGAAGAGTTGAAGATGTGAAGCTGGAAGATGAGTCAGCTTGTGTCCTGATCATTAGAAGGAGTCCATTTGTTACAAGCCATCAATCACCCACCATAACACATGGGTGTTAATGGTTTTTTAACAGAACTGAAAAGCACAAAATAAATGATTGTTTGATCCTAATTGACCTGCCCTTTCTGTACTTCTATTTTTGTGAACAAGATAGTTTTGCAGTGAAACTTTAGACACTAGAGCTTAAAGAGCACTTACACACCATGTTGTGGTCTTCCACTCAGTTTCATCACTTGTCCAGGATTTGTACTGCATGTTCTTGCCAAAATATTTTTTTCAGAACCAGGCCACCAAGACAAGCCAGCTAAGGGACAATAATAGAAATTAAGTAGCCTGCTTGTTTAAAATCGGATTTCTGTTCTTTGTCCAGCAATCTGAATTTGTAACCAAACTGAGCGGGGGTGGAGAAAAGAAACCGAGAAAGACTTGGCAGGTCTTCTGTTGAGCTTTACACCTCAAAATGGTGATGTGTGAGCAGTTGCAGACTAAATCAAATGCTATTCCATGCTACGTCATGCTGTAGGTTAGCACTTGATAATTATCCAGCAGGAGTTTAGAATTAACATCTCAGTTGCCAATTTGTTGGGTTGTTACAATTTTTCAGAAGTTGAAGTCAGACCATTCTCAGTGTTGTTTTGTTTTCACTAAACAAATAGAAATAGCTTGTCATAGAGGTGTACAACTTTTTGTCTGTTTCAAGTAGTTGTAATACAATAAAGTAGACTGCCCTCTTAGTAGTGTAGAGGATACAAGTCAAAGAATTATCTTGGAGTTGGCATCCATTGGTATAGGTTAACAGTTTCAACTAGACTGTGTCAATGTACTTGCTTCTTTTGAAAATATCTACACTTACACAGTCTTGAATTCTTAAAATATTGTATGCAGTAGGCCATTCTAGTTGAAGTCATCCTATTTTAGTTAACATTTTAATAGAAAGTGGCTTAGGTTTTATCAGTGGCAAGCAGAACTGACTTTTCAAGGCAACTGTAGTCCTAAATCCACTTTTCTCACACAGCAGTGGCAGACTCACTAAGTCGGTGATGCCCTTAATATGGCTCCGTCAATCCTTAGTGTACTTATGAGATGACATAAAGTTATACTTTTTAAAAGCCTTGAATATTAATGGAAGCTAGAGTGTTTGCTAACCTGAAACTGTCACAGAAGATGCTCACTTGTGGAATTAAGCAGAACTTAAAATTACTTTGTAAATACAGAAAAACCTGATGCATTGTTCCTTCTGTGTATTTCCATCTAGGTTTGAAAACAGGTGGCACAGGCTCATCTAGTGGACAAGGGACTACTTATCACTACACCTTCCATGGGGATCCACATGCCACCTTTGCTTCTTTCTTTGGAGGCTCCAACCCCTTTGATATATTCTTTGGCTCTGGACGCCAACGGGGAACCACCAATGGCACTAATGTCCATGGTGGCGATCATGACATGGACATTGACATGGATGGAGATGATGATCCTTTCAGTTCTTTTAGCCACTTTGGTTTCAATGGTATCAATGGTTTTCATCATGGTGGAGGTCGAAGACATCGTAACGAGCCTCTTCATGGTGGCCGTAGGAAAGTACAGGACCCTCCAGTAGTACATGAGCTTAAGGTGTCACTAGAGGAGATCTTCCATGGATGTACCAAGCGGATGCGTATCACTCACCGAAGACTGAACCCAGATAGAAAGACAATGAGGACAGAGGACAAGATCCTTAACATTGTCATCAAGAGAGGCTGGAAGGAAGGGACCAAGATCACCTTCCCCAAAGAGGGTGATGAGACACCTGAGAACATTCCAGCTGATATTGCATTTGTGCTCAAGGACAAAGGGCACCCACTCTTCAAAAGAGATGGATCCAACATTATTTACACAGCCAAGATTGGTCTTAAGGAGGTATGTGTATTTCATTGTTCAGTGTTTTAAGTTTCCACCATTTATTTTTATCCTCAATTGGTTATTGGCCTGAAATGGGCTACTGGTCAGGTTTTTGCACCTTTGTGGTTTTTTAACATTTCCTGTCTAGCCATCAAAGCAGACTGGGTTGTTTTATCAGTTGGCTTCTGTAACCCAAGAATAGACAGACCTAGACTTAGATTAGACAGGTTTACTGCAATCTCAACACCAGACCACCCTTTGGCCTTTGTGCCCTCATTTACGTGGACTTACAGAGTAAATGAATGGGCTTCATTTGGAATCAACCCCGTCGAGTCCAAAATAAGTGCTGACCTTGTTAACCTGCACAGCTGCTAAATTTGGCTGCATTATTCCCAACATGCAAACCATTGTTGGTTTTATTATCCTGCATTATCTATCTACATTATGAAACATATTTTTGCATAACATTATAATGTGTATATATAGGTAAATATACCTGAGCATGCCCAGTGTTAATCTGACATAGCTATAGGACTTGATAGGACACATGCCTGTGTAGAGTGTAGAGTCCCTCCATGGCTCAACGTCATTGCTGATTTACTCTCTGTCCCACTTCAGTGTGAGAGCACAGGAATGTCATGGTGCGGTGTCATACGCCAAAGCAGAGTCCTCGCTTTGAAAAAGCGAGTTGAACTCGCCTGGTAGATTTGAACTACGCAGATACAATTGTCATGTGACCCGAGCCGAGTGTGTTTTTTCAGGTTGCACATGGAATGTTAATTTGGCTAAAAAATTTTTTTTTACTGATAATATAATTTGCTTGTTTGTACATAATAAGCAAGCAGCTGAAACTCATAACTGTAATCGAAATGTTAGATTTCAGAACAATTGTGAATTTTATTTTTCTTTTGTGTCTTTCATGGCATAGTTTTTTTTTTATTATTATAAAAGTTTAGGTGTTTATGACAGCTCCTAGTGTCACTGCTGCAGTGCTGGCCTGAGGGGATTCAGTAAAGTGAAGTCATCAAACACTGAAACATGATGCATTTTTAAATCAAACCAATAATTTCAATATATAATTGATGTCGCCTAGATGTAATGGGATTTTCATGGGCTGACCTACTGAGGATAATAACTACGGTCTACAGTAACTGCATATATTTCTGTTTGTCTAGTGACCTAGAAAACCACTGTCAGTAGTCAGTTAATACTTTATAGTGACAGACGTCAGCAGAAATAGCCTTAATGTCAGTCTTGAGTGACCATGATGTGTTTCGGAGCACCAGTGTAATTAACAGTGAAAACATATTCTTGTCTTTCTGTTAACTTTACTTTTGATAACTTTTACTTCGGCAGCTTAGCCAGGGTAGGAAGGCAGCTATCAGCTGTTTTAAACAATAAGATTTTCAGCTCTACAGCACTTTTGCCTTTTTAATGTCAAACATGGATTTAAATAATATCTAAAAACATATTCAGAGCCTATTTTAACTGTCTGCTAATCATTTTGGAGATGTTTTGAGGTCAGTGATTTACTTTTAAAGGTCTCGCTCATTAGATGCCCAGAATGAAACCCGATAAGTAGCAGTGAACATCACAAACTGTTTTGCCATCTGGTACCATCTCATGCATACTGATGGCAACTTGCCCCACAAATTTTCATCTACCTGTTTATTGTAAACACATTCAGAGGACAGATTTAGCATGCATCTAGACTGTTCTCAAGGGAACATTGTCTTCATTTCAATATCACTTTTCACTTAGAGATGCTCTTAGTGGAACCCCAAGGCATTGCTTTAATTAGAGCTCAGAGTTTCTTTAATTGCCTGTTTATAATGACCATGGGTTTGTACAAGAGTGAGACAGCTATAAGGTCCTTGTCTGCTGGTAATTTCCATACACATTCACCTAGTAATTACTCATCAGCACTACTAAAGAGCCCTAGCAGTGGTGCTGAGGAAACACGGGCCCACATTATGCTATCTGTACGATAATGCTAGATTATTCAAGTCAGCTCTGAATGTGATCTTAGATCAGTAAAGTTAATTTGTTAATTTGAGCACAGTGTCTTAAAGGTGCATTCAGTAGTTCTTCAGTTAACATTAGCGTTGCTGTTCCTCATAAGTACTAATAGCACAATGGTGATAGACACTGCATCAGTGTTGGGAGTAACGCATTACAAGTAACTTAAGTTATGTAATCAGAGTACCTAGTAGAATACATTTTCAAGCACCTAGTAAAGTAACACATTACTTTTTAATTTACAAAAAAATTACTTTGTTTTTCCATTTATTGTCTGACAAGTCTCCTGTCCCCATATTGGGAGAAATCAGAAGTACAGAGGCGTTGTGTGAACATGATGTATTTCTAGACTAAATGTTAATGTGCATTAATTCATCCCAGTTGCAAAAAAACTGATTTAGTATTCATCAAAATGAATTAAAATGGTGAAATGCAAACTCAGAATATGACACAAACCTGCAATAATTAAATTATTTTTAAAAATGTATCTAATCCCATTTTATTAACTAATGTCTTTGCTGTAGACTTTTGATGATCCAGTTCAACCATACTAATAAGCAAAAATGACTTCAGATAAACTAACAATTGTGCTTCATATTTCTTTTTTTTCTTTCTTTTTTTTTATTCCTGAAGAGTGTTAAACCTTCTGTGTTCTACAGTACAGACGTGAATTTACTTTTTCTTCAGCCTGAGGTTTATTCATTACACTTTTTGGTGTGAAAGGGCTTTTACATTTGTTATAAATAGAACTTCTTAAAAACAATCAAGCCCTGCTCAGATTTAAAAAGTAAAGCGAATGTACAGCAGGTCATGGCATTTCAACATGGTGAAATACATTGTGGTTGTGTGACTTCTTTATGTTGACTTATTTAAAAAGTTTTATAGAAATGCCATATGCCAATGCTGTATACAGCATTTTAAGCACATTTTTAGCATCAAACAAATGAATGCAGCTTTAATATGTGTGAACACGTGACATACACTGTGCTGAGCAGAATATGTAAAAATACAGTTCAATCCTAAATACATCCTGTCCTTACATAGAAGAGTTTGGTTCCAAAATGCTGCAAATCCATTTTGACTAAATTGTGGCAAGATTAAAACCACCATTTTCTGTTTCAAATTTTCACATAGCATCTTTAGGTTATAGTAACAATAAACATTCAAATCCAGATTTCGATTTTCAAAGATTTATTATGAAATTGTATTTTTCCCCAAAATTAGATAAAACCATGACAAAAAAAAATTTATGGAATTAATCCATTGAATCAATATAAAAGTTATTTTTCCTATTGAAAATACACAACATGGTTAATCCACTTATGACAGCCTCTGAACTATGTCAATACTATTATATAGACTCACTGGACTAAAAACACATTCAGTCAGTCATGGCTCCCAAAATTAATTCAAAGGGGTCATCTTGTTAATGCTATAAATTAATTTCAGAAATAAAATAAAATTTCATCATGAACAACAATATCACATTAGACCACAGAAATTCCACAGTGGCATTTCCCTTACATTCAATATCGATTTATCAACAAACAAAAAAGTTTGTTTGTTGATCACAAAGTACAAAGTAGATGAGAAAAAACGGGTGCCTGGTGTATTCAAAGCACCAGCATTACTGTCTAGAGTGCATGGAATGGTGCGCTGTGATTGGTTAAACAGATGTATCGCATTCTGCAGAGAAGGGATACTGGCGTTTGTCATGTTTTGGAAAGAAAGGTAGAAAAAAATTACAGAATAACTCGGAAGATAACACATTTTGCGTAAAATTACAAATGTAATTTTAGATTCCGACCAGATAAAATACAGATTTTGGTGGAAACCAAGGTTTTTTTTAAATGGCGTTTATTACGTTTTGGAACCAAACTCTTCATATTTTGATCATGAAAGAGTGACAAAAAAATTGCAACAATTTATGAGCATAGTTGCAGTCCATCCACTATTTGCTTGTCTGTGTCACCATTGACACACTTATTTCATTATCTGCTTGCTTAATGGGTTTGTAAATGTAGTTGTAGCCTATATATCTCTCTGATGGAAATGGTCTGCAAACTTCATACTGGTGTCCAGATTAATGACACCAGTATATGGACCAGCTTTGACCTAGCTGTGGACCAGAATTTATTTTATTTTTAATCTCCTTTAACAAGACTATGTTTAGCAGTTGACAGAACGATGTAGTCAAAAACAGAATTTTTTTTTTTATTTCACCCATACACAACATATTCAAAACAATTTGCAATTACACATATCTGCGAAAACGACCAAAAACACTGTATTATGTATTCCGGGCCAGTAGTTGGCACTGGGCACTTGTTAGTAAACCGTACTTGAGGGAAGTGACGATTATATGTTGTATATGCTGCGTCTGAAGAAGCGTTAGCAAACTCTTGAGCAGCAACAACAGTACCATATACTCCAACATTGTTGTGTGTTTTTGTTCGTGCTCGCCTTTAAAATCGACACGTACTGCGCATGTCTACATACCTTACATGTACTACGAATGCCCATTATGTCACCATTTACAAAGATTCCAGTTTCGGATGTTTTACGCTGAAACAATAAATGTGTTTTCAAAAACGTGCACTTTGATACTCATTTTCAAAAAATATGTGTTTTCAGTCCCCAAAAGGTACGGTAGTTGTCATGTAAACGAGCATGCAAAACGCATTAAAAAGTTTTCCGTTTTTGGCTGAAAACATTGTTTAATGGCACCTTAGTTTAATTCTGCTGCAGTTCTGACATGAAGTTTGGTTTAATTCTAGTTGCTGTTTGGGAAACATCATCATTAGCCAGAGTTGAGGAAATGTCTGGCAACTTGTCATGGTCAACTGTTTTGTGAGAGTATCAGCTACTCCCTTCTTTCCATGAATCCCACGGCTTCCATCCCCCCAGCCCACACTGCTGCTGTCTGTAGGAAGGAGCTGATGTCATTGCGAACACATTTTCTCATCCCTTGAGGCAGCTGCTAAGCATAGCTGTCTGGCAATATTTGTGCTTGGTATTCACAGAAAGTTCATGAAAAGCTTTTCCAGCATAAGCTCACATGCAATAACAGCAGTCTCTTCACTTCATTAGCTTCACACAAATAAGTTTTAATCTTTAAGTTTTGAATTTAGCCATTTCATGCTTCTTATCCTGATACTTAAAGGAATAGGCTAGTTTACCCCAAAATAAAAATTTTCGTCATTCACTCCCCCTGAAGTTGTTACAAACCTGTAGTATTATCTTTTGTCTGTTGAACATGAATGAAGATATTTAAAGAATGTAAGGTACCAAACTGGTCCGCATGTTCAGATATCCACTCACTGACTTCCATAGAAGTAAATAAATACTATGGTAGTCAATGGAGACCAGAACCTGTTTGGTTGCCCACATTGTCCAAAATATCTTCTATTAGGTTCAGCAGAAAAATTGAAATTTGTACTAGTTTGGAACAACCGAAGAGGGAATAAATGAAGCTCTGTTGGAAGATAAAAACTTAAGTAACAAAAGTTATATGATGTTCCAGAAGTGAATATAGGAGGATCTTGCTTATTTAATCCTGTCAGTTACATTTCAGGAATTTATTTTAATTTTTATGGGGTTCAAGCGCGTATCCGATCAGTGATCTCCACATAAAACTGGTTTTGCAGACCAAACTGTAAGTCGTAGAGACTTAAAACTTGGAGGCATGGTAGTACTCAAGCCGCCTACAGCGTGACCAAGGCTCGCCCCAGGCAGCCTGATGGGGGCGCTACAGCAAACAAAAGTATGAAATCACTCATAACTCTTAAACCGTTAGTCACAGTCTCAAGTGTCTTATGTCGTTGGAATCCTTTGCTCAAACCAGACAAAACGCATGCCTCAGATTTGCTTGTGAGCTTGCAAACTAGTCCTAGATCTTTGCGCCCGATCGGAACCACACATAAGTTGCACAGAAAGATTCTCTAGGGAGTGAATACCAATGATTATCAAAAATCTCACTCACCATCACAAAGGGGCACCAAAACGTTTAAAAGGGGCAGGGCCACTTTTAGTAAAATGCCTATAACTCCTGAAGGTACCTAAGAGCTCAATCTGAGATCACAGGAAAGTAAATGTGGAGCTTGGCCACTTGGTGGTGCCACAAAAAATGGCTATAACTGTGAAACCATTTGTCCTATTAACATGAAAATCAGTCTTGGTCCAAAGTGCCACAAGTGTCAACAGAGCATATCAAAAATCATTGCCGCAATTGGCCAACAAAGTTTGAGCACCTGTTTGACAAAGTCAATGAAGGCTGATCGGTATGAAACTCAGTGGGCCTGTTTGATTCACGGAGAGAAATTTGAAAGAAACCAACCACTGGGGGCGTGGGGGGCAATATCACATTTTTCAAGGGTGTAAACGATTGCACATTGTGTGGTTTTTCCACACTTACCCACAATATTCATATCATACAATATAAGTCCTCATTCCGGATAGGGCTGTACGATATATATCATTATCGTATCTATATCTATATATAAACTTTCAAGATATTACTATCGAAAAAAGCAACGATATAGACGATATAGATTTCCCCTCTCCGTGCTCGCCCTGCATACAACTCTGGCAGTCACAACAAACATCAGTTTTACGAGGGCCCTTGAATGCACCGCTAAAGCCAGCGCACACACACACTGTACAGAGACAGCGGATAAATTAGAAAGAAAGAAAATGAGTGCGGGAGATAATGCAGCTGGTGGTACAATTCTCTGGACTCTCTAGGCCAATAATTTTCAAAAAAAAAATTCCTGTCCAAATTTACCCAAAATAAATTTGCCTAAAGGAAAACTCAAAACTTTACAAAACCTGTTGAGCAAGAAGTGATTCTAAAAAAGCTTGTGAAATTTTAAGGCTATTGAATTACAGGTGGCGCTGTAACAGTCATAAACATTAAAAAACATAATTTTTCTATGGTTAATTACTTGGATTTGCCAAAAATGCTTTTTTTAAATTACTGATTTGCGTTGGTACAGCCTTTCCTAAATAATATGTAATGTATCTTTCCTTATATGCTTAAATTCCTTAAGCGCTTGAGCCCTGGTAATCGCTGCTTGCAGCTATATTTTTATTTAGTTATCAGATGGTCCAGGGGAATCTTTGAGCTTGAGCCCTTCTATAATGAAAAGTGTGACAAATCTGTTAACCGTATCATACTGTGGGGTCATATGAACCAGTGAAGTCATATATTATATTTTTTGGCATTAAATTTCAGAAACTCAGCCACCAGTGTCTAAAACTATTATCACAATTTCTTTATTAACAGTTGCTTCAGCTTCCTTGTGATCTATGTTTATTCATTAAGCAGATGGTTTTATCCGAAACGACTTACAAATGAGGACATTACTATGGTGTTATTATGGTTTGCTTATTTTGACAATTCTGAAAGTGTTCTATCTGTACAAGTAATATCATTTTAGTTCCATGGCAACTTCTGATGTGAGTTTTTTTCAATTTATTAGCTCAGCTGATTTTTCAGTTGCTTCATTAGCCATGTGAAATGAGAGCAGTGGCCAAAATTAGCTTTCTGTGCACTCAACTACCCCTACTGTAGAATAACACACACACACACACACACACACACACTTGGACATCCCCGCATGGTTGCCCACATTTACACAATTCAAGTCCAAACTTCAAAGCCCTTGCTAGAAGTTTTTAATCATACGTTTTAATGTTTTTGAAGAAAGTTTCTTATTCTCACTATTCTGTATTATAATCAAAAATACAGTTGAAACAGTCCTGCTTTAATATTTTTTTGTGGAAAAATATAAATAAATACCTTGCTACGTGTACTGCATTAAGCTAATTGAGACTTCCATTGTTCTCATTTTTAAGTCGGTTTTGATAAAAGCATCTGGTAAATGACTAAATCGAAATATAATGTAGTTTAAAAGCAAGTAAAAGCAGTTTTTGACTGCTGAACTGGATACTTCAACTGTTTTCAATAATGATAATAATAAAAAATATATATATATTTGAGCACATATCATATTAGACAACATATTAGAATGAGTAAATTGTATTTATTTAAATATAGCTTTTTATATACTGTATTTTACATCAGATAATCAAATCATATTCCTTATACAATGTTAGTTTTTCTCATCAGTTATGAACATTGGAGATTTACCCTATTGGACTATGTTGATGTTTATTGCATTACTGTAATGTCACGTTTGTTACCATGATGGTGTTTTGTATTCATGTGTATGATACTGTGCACCTTCTATATAGTAGTATTTAGTATTTACCTCAGCTTGTGGAAAATCTATTTATGATGCATTTTGATGTATCATGTGGTTTTCTCTTTACCATCAGTGTTTTAAACCTGGTATGTTATAAAGTAAAAAAAAAAAAAAAAGATTTTTGAAATTTGATATATTAGCATTATTTCAGTTAATGTTTTTCTACAGTAAAGTTCTGGCAACCACAACTGACAGTTTTTACCATAAATACTATTAAAAAAAAATTTTTAGACAGTGTACTATAATAAAAAATATATACTTACTGTTTTATATGAATATATACTGTACATGTGCTCCCTGTTCCTGTAACATCATAGAGGCATCTTACACTAGGTCTCTATGTGGCCATGTAGAGTTTGTGCTTATGTGTTGAAATACCATCAACGGCTCTTGCACTGACTTCACTTTGCTTTTTTGACAGGCATTGTGTGGCTGTACAGTGAACATTCCCACCATTGACAACCGAGCGATCACATTGCCCTGCAACGATATCATCAAACCAGGCACAGTCAAGAGACTGCGTGGAGAAGGCCTACCTTTCCCAAAAAATCCGTCTCAACGCGGGGATTTGATAGTGGAGTTCCAGGTGCGCTTCCCAGACAGAATACCACCCCAGTCCCGAGAGATCATCAAGCAGCACCTGCCACAATCTTAGAGGAAGTTCAGTGGATTCACTGTATGGTTACATTTTTCAAACACACCGTTTCCCCCCAAACAAACAGATGCTGAATTCGAAGAGGGACAAATATGTCGTAAGGACCAGAGGCTCATTTGATATTTTGTTACAGTTTTACCTAATTTATTATCACTTTCTCTGAACATGTGGAATGTTGATTTGGGGGATTTTTAAGCAGTTTGTGTTTATACCGAGGCTCATGACTTTTCAACAAGGATTTAATTTTTATTTTATTTTATTTATTATTTCCCCTTAAAATTTTTTATTCTCTTTGTCAACATGTTGAAGGCAAACACTTTCAAGAAAGACAGAATGATGGATTTTTTTGGATGAAAGGTTAATATTTTTGGCTTAATGATGGATATGAGGATAATCCAACAACAGTTGGCCATTGATTCTGGATTTGAATCTGTTATTGTGTAGCAGATTAAATTCCCATCCCTTGTTATAACTGATAATCTAATTTTAAATGAAGTGATCTATGTAAGACAACTGCAGTGTTGGAGACTTTTGGATTTTAAGGATTTTGAGCACCAGCAGAGTCATTTGGTAACTATTTGATATATTTCCCCTCCCTCACGCTTCTCAACAGTCTACAGGTGCTCTCTGGTAGTTCTTGAAGTTTCATGTACTGGCATTTGTGGTGGTATGATTACAGGATTTTTGAGGTCACAGAATATTTGAGTGCCTTAATGTGGCTCAAACCAGCTATTTTAGTTTCATTAGCAAAGACCTTAGGCTATTGTTGAAAAAATACTCTAATCAGATTAATTTGTCATTTCTGTACCCAAAAAACGATGTATGGCAGTGACCATCATTACAGGGATAGTTTACCCAAAAAAGGAGAAATTGGTAGGAAGATTATAGTCATCTTCATGGTGCTCTTAACATATAATGTAATATTGTTTCTGTGGTACACATGAGGAGCTAGATAGCTCACCGTCGACAATATCTTTTGTAGCCGAGTTATATTGTAGGTTAAATATTTGACACATCACATGGATCATAGAAAACAAAAATCTTTGACCTAGACTATATGGTAAATGCTGTATGGTATTTCATGACTTGGTCTGGCAAATCGTCCTTGCTGACAGTTCTTCATGATTTTATTAACTGAGAGACGGAAATTTTCAGTGAATAACAAATTTGATGTTCTGTCAAAGTTTGTCAGCTGTATTCAAAAATCACTTTCATTGTATGAAAATGAACAGCCTAAATAAGAAATTTTGTGTTATGTGCAAAAATATAATTTGAGCAACATCTGGGCAAAAAACTAAAAAGATTGAAGAGGGATAGCTATTGGAAAATGCTTATTCATTTACTTCACTATACACACCGCCACACATTAAAAACAAAAAAACAAACATGCTTCAAAATGCTGAATGACAGTCTTCATTTCAGTAAGTTGAACAAACCCAAACTCAATAGAAAGATGAAAGTGAGAACTGTGATGGTAAAAGTTGTTCTTTTTTTGAATGCAGGTCTTCATTGTTCAGTAAGCACAGCTATAGCTTTTTTATGAAGTTATGAGGGAATTGTTTTTTGAACAGCTTTTTACTACAACAGTTTCAGTATACTGTATTTCACACTTTTAAATGTGTCAATGTGAAATAATTTGCAATAGTTCTCTGTGTTTTAGTTTAGATTTATATAAAGTGCAAAGCCTACCTTTCAAACGATTTGTGATGTAACCGCAGCCTTTGAGAAACTGTATTTTCTATATAAACAACAATTTTCACATTTCCAACGATCCTTCCAGGATATCTCTTACACAGTCGTAACTATGTCATTTAATAATTGCTGTATTTGGTGAGAAAATTAAAGTAAGAAGGAACATAACCATTTATTGACTATCATGTTGGTTTACTATGTGCTGGTGTATGTTTGGAACGTTGTACCATTGTGCTCAACAGATTTTTGGACATCCAGCCACTTCTGTTTTGAATTTGAATGTCAAATTGGAAATGTCTCATGTTTATTATTTCTGTCCTCATGTATGAGAGTATTAAATGCGGCTCCCTGCACCCAATGGGAGGATAAATCAATGCAGAATGCAGGTGCTGTGTTCGTTTCCTGTGATTCAGAAAGATTCAGGCCTTGAAGAGTGTGTGTGTGTGTGTGTGTGTGTGTGTGAAGTACTATTGAACTCTGTCATTTTCAGTACACTTACAGTACACATTTTTGGTGCTTTATGAATAATTAATGAGAACATGAAATAAACCAAAAGTCTTGACTGAAAAGAAAATCATATGGATCCCTTTGTTTCAGACTGAATGGAATGTACAGTAGACGGCAGACTGGCAGTTGTCCAAATGAGATGACAACACTGGGCACACGAGATAACCAAAACTCAGGTTAACCAAGGTAACTAAAATTTAAATCAGAATATTGGCTCCACGTGAGCGTTTTTTGTGGCGAAACATTGCTTTTATCTATTTAAAGTACATTACGTAAAGTCTACGTGACATGAATGGATAATGCTTCCATTATGCAGATAGGTCTGACAAATGGCTCATGCTACATCACTTGACTCAGAAATTATCTTCATCCCTCCTCTGAAATTAAATGGTGAGTCAGACCATTCTCAGTAACCAGGAGCTTTTGACTCAGTCAGCTTGCTTTAAGCCATACAAAAAGCATTATTTCACAAGTTAAATTAACTAAAGGTGTTAATTCAGTTATTTCTTTATGAAGTACAATGGCCCACTGATGGATGTTCTGACGACGTATAAAATCTCTTAGAGATTATAAAAACATTCATGGCTCACTGCATGTCTTGATGGGTCTGATTATGTGTGTCACAGCATGGCAGCTCCATTAACTGCACTGCATTCCTCTAATGGATCTGCCACTGACTGTATGATTTAAGAAATTAGTACTGACGTTCCACTCGGTTCTCTGTGGAGTTTATACTGTGCACATAAATGAGCTGACCAGGGACTGACTGTCCCTAGGACATTCTGGAGCATATAGGCTTGTATAAGATACATCAACCTCACACACTAGAAGCATTTTTAAATCAGACAAAAAGAAAAGTTATAAGACTGTGTACTCAACAGCTTAAATAAGGGTAGTGACTACAATCTTAAAAACCACTGTAAATATCTTAAAGCTGCAGTAGGTAAATTTTGTAAAAATATATTTTTTATGTCCTGACAGTAGAATATGAGACATATAATCTGTGAAAAAAATCAAGCTCCTCTGGCTCCTCCCAGTGGTCCTATTGCCATTTGCAGAAAGTCATCCGCTCCCGGTAAGAAACAACCAATCAGAGCTGTGGTCTGTAACTTTGTTTGTGTTCAAAATGTAGAAAAATGTATATAATAAGCGAGTACACCATGAATCCATTTTCCAAACCGTGTTTTTAGCCTGTCCTGAATCACTAGGGTACACCTATAATAAGTGTTTATATTCGGACTATTTTAGATTGCTTCGGGGGTCCCGCAACGGAGTAAGCCAGTACCTTTGTGATTCTTCATAGACATAAACAGAGAGAAGTAGTTCCGGCTACGATGTTCTTCCGCAAGACGCAAGCAGTTCTGTTTATTAACCGCTAGAGCAGTGGTTCCCAACCTTTTTCAACTCGCGGCCCACACAACCAAACACATATGTTTGCGCGGCCCACTTCAAAAAAATTAACTGACCCCGCTATTGTTGGGTTAATAACTTAGTACTCAAAAGCTAGATTTTAAACTATATTTATTGAATAAACTAGGGCTGTGCGATATGGACAAAAAAAAAAAAAAAACTATCGCGATTTTTTTGATCAATTTTGCAATTGTGCTTTTACAGTCATAAATGCATTCAGGATTAATTTGAAACATATTTCCAAAAGAAAACCAATCAGAGCTTTATCAAAAAGTTGTAACATCTCTAGAACAGACATAAGTCAAAATTATCACTATAGTGAAGATGTAAAAAAATGTATAGACTTGTGGCAAAATAAATAAATAAAAAAAAAAATCCTGTATACAGGGAATTTTTTTCTTTTTTGCAATGCATCGTTCATAGAGCTCATTAATTGTAGCGGTGCCTCAGGTGTTTGCAGTGTGTATACAGTATGTGTATGCGGTCAGCAGTGAGAGCGCATAAATATAACGCGAAAGCACATTAAAATAATGCACGAGTGCGAATCTCTCTGTTCGCAGCAGATTTCCTTTGCTCTGTCACAAAACCGGTCGTGCTTGCTCAGATACACACTGCTTTGCGAGGAGAGAGTGTGCACACTTAAAACGTGTCTCCTCTCACTTAAACTGCATCCTGTTCACTAACAAATTCACTCTATGCTCATGTGTTAGACATGAATTATTGTCGCACGTTTTTATTTCTAGCCTTTTACCGCAGTGAGAACGCTCTGATCCGTCAACATTGGCTCAGAAAAAAGGCGCATCACAGACAGTGTGTGAACCTGGAGTTAGGCATATGCGCACGCTCAAATCGTGATTTTAGGATGTTTTCTTTTAATCGCACAGCCCTAGAATGGACTGGAAATAAACAGAAAATAATTGGCGGCCCACCTGCAATACCACCGCGGCCCGCGGACCACAGGTTGAAAACCACTGCGCTAGAGCATCACAAATTACCTACCGCAGCTTTAAATATTTAAATAAACTGAAATAATAAAAAGTATCATGAACTGTCTTTTTTTTAGTTTGTACTAATCTCCGAGGTCCACTTTTAATGTTATCAAGATTACTACATCAAAAAGCAATAATTGTAGCTATTTTCTGTCCTGTTTTGACCCCCCTCATCAATACGCTCTGTTTGAATAGCCGCAGCAGATTGTAGACTCAGAAGTAAACGCCCACTGCTATGTATGGCTAACAGTTGTGTGTGTTTGGCAGCCATGTCCTACGAAGATGGACACTGCTGTGTTTTAGATTAAAAACCCATAAATACTCTGTACATATTAGACAGTCTGCAATAGCAGACAAAACAATAGTGATCACGTAATAAAAACAGTTACTCACACTTGTGTGGTGTGACATTGGATCCAGTATAGCCCGCACACCATCATATTTTATTTCCACCTTTCGGAAAATCCCGCATCTAATTGTGCCTTGTTTATAATTTAATCTACAGAAAAAATAAAGTGTAAGGAACGAGTACATACTGACTTTATTAAAAATACAGTTTTCATAGAACGGTGTTTGCCTCTATCATTATTTATACTACACGTGCAAATCAGTGGGCGGGGCTAAACAGGCGGCGCTGTAGAAGCAGTTTTGATATTATTCTGCAGAGGCGGTATTTAGCCACACTATTACATCATAAAGTATCACATTCCTCATCTGTCCTTTTGACTGATTGGTTTCAAGATAAGCTATATTTTATAAAGAATGTTTTTTACAGCACATTGACCTCCTATCTATTAAAATATCAAGGGAATTTTAATTTCTTAGTTCACAACCCCCTTTAAAGTCTGACTGGCAAAGTCTTCCTCTGGCACCTGAGCATATGAAAGTATGAGTCCCCTATTTTTATCTTTACAAGTTTAATCTGAATTGTTTGCCGTTGTTGAAAATACTCAGTTTTCAGAGTTGAGAAGGAGAGCGTGTCTAACCCCCATAGACATTCAGGAGGAAACATTGCCTCCAATATTCAGATTAGTGTCACTAACGGTTAGAAAATCTGGGTCTGTTGAAAAAAAAAAGAAACATTTTCCTCTTTTCAACTTTCTGAAACACCCATCAGGCATTTCCTTAACTAAATAATGCATTTATTTTTGTTTGTGCTTTCAGAAGTGTTGCCGCCTCACTAATACTCTAGCCTGATGTCACCCAAGAGATTAATGGCCCTTGCTGTTTAATACCAGAATACATATTCATGAAGACAAAAAAAAAGTAAATTAACCAAAAACTGAGTGCTGAGGCATTCTGCTGGTATTTTGTCAGTGGGTCTAAAACTAGGACATCTTATAATTATAAACACAACATGCAGAGTAAGTAGATTCAAGTTTGAATCCAGTACAACACTGGCAGAAATCAGATCATTTAAATATACATCTATTCCATGCCAAACTACTGCAGATTTGCATATCAATTACAAAAATATTAGAAACGATAGTAGTTAGAATTTTTTTCTCTCTAATTAAAATGTACCTCCTATCACCAAACACACAAAGGAGTTAAACAATAAACAAACTTACTCTCATGCTATTTATTACAAGTGTTCTAAGAGTACTCTCACTTTAAAATGAGCCATTGGTGCTAATAGACTGCCAGTGACTCCACAATCAAGAATGTTATTCAGGGGGTTGCAGGTTTTTCCCCCTGCACTGAGATGACTAAGTCATTTAGTCTGACCACATAAGGGAAGTGGAGTGGACCTTGAGTCAAGCCCGCTGCCAAGTCACAACACTTGGAGCAGTCGTGAGATGGACAATAATAATTCGCAGGCTCTATATTTGTCCAGCAGGAGGGCCTTAACAGCTGAGAGCGCTAAACCTGAGCATGTAAGAATGTGACTGACTCTAAACTGTTTTGATATACGGCTCCATTGTGAACATACCCAGAATAAACAGATGCCATTTCCTGAGCCGAGACATTTCATTAACTTCATTCCTGCCAAAGCCACACTGACAAGTGATGACATCAGTACTGTTTTGTATGATTAAATAAAAAAAGTGTCAAAATATATCTGAATGTCAGATGTCAGATGTTTCATAGCTGTAGCTGTGTGGATGGCTTTTGGTTATTGTTCAGTCTTTTAGGAAATGGGTCAACAAAGACTTTGACCTTAGTGTATAAAAGCTCAGTAACTGTCAGTATGAATGCACATATACTGGAAGAATATCAGAGGTAAGATATGAACGAAATCATTCATTCTGTGGATTTGCAAAGTTCCAAAAAAACTATTTTTTCATCTTACTAAGTTTAATATACCGTGGTTGTATTTTAAACCAGTTAAACCTGAAATACTCACTCAGATACAAGGCAAACAGGGTGAAAAATCTCCAGTGTTAGGAAACCTCTGCAAAGGAGCAGGAAGACTAAATGTGACTCTGGACCACAATACCAGCCATAAGTTTTTTGTTTTTTAATTAAGATTTATACATCATATGAATAAATAATTTTGTGCTCCAGTGTCACAAATATCACTGCACTGTTACATGATCATACATGGTTTTGTAATAGTATATTTATGAAGACTGATATAAAATAGTTTAAACCAGAATTACAGTAATAAAAGTAGAATTACAATTTTAAATTTTAGACCGCAAATTAGATGAACACACAGAACCATTAACACAATGCATTTATCAGAATCACTATAATTTTTTAAAGGTAGTTTAGATTTTATCATGGATAATAATAATTAAAAATAATAATAATACACACTTATTCAGGTCAATAATTTGTGTGTTTATTCATTTATTGATAAGAAAAAGTGCTCCAATTAAACCATGACATCAACAATCACTTTCTCCATGAGTCAGCAGATGTGAGTCTTTATGTCTCCATATCTATAGCTCTTGGATAGTGCAGCAATTTATTTTACTTTCTTCAACATACACCACTGGTTATGTGTTTGATTTTATTTTTTTAAAGAAGTCTCTATGCTAATCAAGGCTGCATTTATGCATTTATTTGATATAAAAAAAAAAATTTTGTGATGGCAAGGCTGAAATTTCAGCAGTCATTATCCCAGTCTTTAATGTCACACAGTCCTTTATAAATCATTCTAACATGCTGATTTGCTGTACAAGAAACATTTCCCGATATTATAATTTCCTATTATTTAATTTAATCATTTATTTATAAAGTACAAGGTTTGACTGTGCGAGACGTCGTAAATTATAAAAGCAGGACTTGACAACAGAATTAATTTGTCTATCAAACTTGAGATCTGAATCAGACAGCACACCTAGATCTTTCACACATGGAGTAACATGATAGCTTAAATCGCCAAGGTCCAGATCACCAAAATCATAGGAATCACTTAGATCAAACAGCATAACTTTGGTTTTATTCTCATTTAAGGCTAAAAAATTGTGTAAGCAAAAATTTTCACTTCATGCTAGCAAAACCTATATGGAACTTGTATCATTATATTTAAAAGGAAGATATAATTAGGTGTCATTAGCGTATAGGTGGAATGATACTCCATATTTGGAAAAGATGGAACCCAGTGGCAGCAGGTATAGGGAGAACAGTGTTGGTTCCAGAATAGATCCCTGCAGAACACCACAAGAGAGATGTGTGGTTGAGGAAGTGTGTTTTCCAATACAGACAGAGAACATCCTATTAGTTAAAAAAGACTGTAACCAATTCAAAACAGTACCCTGAATGCCTAAAAGATTTTCCAGTCAGGAAATAAGAATAGTGTGATCGACCATGTCAAATGCTGAGCTAAGATCTGAAAGGACCATAGCAACAGCATTCCCTTTATCTGTAGCCAGCATAATGTCTTTAGTAACTTTCAGTAAAGCAGATTCAGTACTGTGTAGTTTTCTAAATCCTAATTTAAAAGTATTGTATAATGAATTAGAATCCAGAAAAGAGTGTAGTTGAGTGCATACAACCTTTTTAAAGATATCTGAAATAAAAGGGAGATTAGAAATTGCTAACCCTAATCAAACACACCTGAGCAGCATGCTAATCAGTGTCAATCAATGTCTTTGGGATCATTCGAAAATGGCAGACAGGTGACTTTAATCAGGGTTGGAGCTAAACTCTGCAGTGCATTGGACCTCCAGGGTAAGATTTGAGGAAGGGGAGGCAGTTGGGAATCGTGCCAGTGCTCAAACACTTATAAAAAATCAGATCATGCCCAATCACAGCCTGTGCCTCAACACTTGACTCAACCAATGACGTGATTGTGGGGCGACACTTAATGTTTGTCTAGAAAACCTAGCTTAAAAACATTCATTTTTCTAAATCCATTTGGACATGCTTGTGACAAGACATTCCACACTTAAGATCTAAAACATTATTCATCCTCCATGACTCCGCATTTCAGCACATGCACCTGAGCTCTTGCATCTTAACTTCAATGCCCTGGCAGGTTAGTCAACCAATGAGCCTCAATGTAACCAAATCATGATTTAAATATATCTGGCAGAGTCAGTCATCATCAGTGCTTATTCAGAACGCCAACAGAAGAGAGGACATACAGAGACACCTGGAGGACAAGAGCTGTAATGAGGAGAGAGGTGGGCAAGTTCTTGGGATAGTTCACACAGAAATGAAATGTTTTTGCAAATAAATTTAGGTCAATATTTAGTGAATGAACCAATGACATTTGACATAAACCCTGGTGTGGCTTTTTTTTTTTTTTTACATATCAGCTGAAAGTGATTTAAGAGTTACAGTGATAATGATGTAAATATAATCACTGCTCACTGCATACAGGTGTTTGATTTAAAAATATCTGATGAAGACGAAGATAATTTGTATATTTTTAGGAGACAATCATATTACGCAATTATTATCTGTACATGTTCACAAATCCCAAACCTCTACAAATTAAACACCACAACATCAGATCCATTTCGTGAATTTTATTTAACATTTTTCAAACTTGTAATACATTATATGCTACATTCATAAAAAAAATGAAGTCATTAGCAATTCCTTTTTTTTATTTTTTAATCCTTCCAACAGCCTAGCATTAAACCCCGCCACTAAAGCTGCTCATATAGCTTGTGAAAAGTTAAATGAAATCACTACCGTGTATGGTTTTCACTGAAATGTACCCCCACCCACAGAATGTTAAGATTAAAGTTCTCAGAAATCATCCTTTCACAAACCAGAGCAAAACACAAGCAGCTACATGCTTCTCTATCAATAGAGGGAGGTGGACAGAAGGAGAACGAGGCGAATAAAAAAACAGGGGCAATGGACATGAGAGGAGAAGCAGAAAATAATAACCAAAAAACACAATCCTAAAAATGTGGAATTTTTTATTTTTTGTCTTTTGTACATGTATGAAGAGTGGCCTGTGAGGGTCAGCCACGTGGTCACATTTATCCATAAAGATCATCATCGTTGTCCTCATTGAAGATGTTGCCTCCACTGCCACCAGAAGAGCCCTGACTTGGTCCACTTCCTCCTTGGTTACTGGATGGGAATCTTATAAAAAAAAAAAAAAAAAAAAAAAGGGGAATTGTGAATGCACGGAAACCAAAATGACATTGACAATCTTCTCCCCTTTATGCACTTAATCCCCAGAGCTCATTTTGTCATTAAGAGAAAAATGCCATCATTCCTTCCTTCATAACAAAACCTGCCACTAAACATAACTTAAGATCTCACCTGAAACTGCCAAAGCCTCTGCTTTGTTGCAGGGTCTGTGCGAACATCTCATATTTGCGGATGTCATTATCGCTGACTGAGCGGCGGGCAAAGCGCATGGCTTCCTCGAAATGGTCCTTTCTAATCTCAGGAACAGGGTCATCCTCCTCCACCTCCTGAATAGCCAATAAACCAACACGTTAGAAAATCCAAACTACAATACTAGTTTTAAATCCATCAAACCATAGTATTTAGGAATCCTCTTAAATATGCTTCAAATTGCTCAACTTTGAAAAGGAAGTGCTTAAAAGGTCAGATAAATGAACAAATGAAAACTCACCATTGCTGAAGGGTTAGTCTGCCTCTCACGTTCCCGTCTGATCTCATTCTCAATAGACTCACGGATGGCTAGTTTACAGGCTCTCTGACAGATCTCAGTCAAGTCAGCTCCGGAAAAGCCATTGGTCATCTTGGCCAAGTAGTCCAGGTCCACGTCCTACACAAAAAGGAATGCATTAATACCCAACAAGTAGATAAAAACCTCATTTAAAAATGACAAAAAACATCCACTTTCACCTTTGAGATGGGAGACTTCCTGAGGTTAGCTTTGAGAATGGACATGCGAGACTTCTCGTCGGGCAGTGGGATGTAGATGAGCTGGTCCAGTCGGCCAGGCCTGAGGATGGCAGGGTCAATGATGTCTGGTCTGTTGGTGGCCCCAATGATGAAGACGTTCTTCTTGCTGGACATACCATCCATTTCTGTGAGGATCTGGTTAATGACTCTGTCAGCAGCGCCGCCACCGTCGCCAGAGTTTCCACCACGAGCCTTAGCAATGGAGTCCAATTCGTCAAAGAAGAGCACACAAGGAGCAGCTTGACGAGCCTGGAGAAAGACAGACAGCAGGACCATTTTCATTTTAGCTGCTGCAAGAACAAACAAGATCAGTAGACCCATAGCGTTTAAGCATAATTGGTCTTACTACACATTGAAAATCAGTCTGAAACATCCGGACAGAAAATACAAAAAGACAAACCTTGTCAAAGATCTCACGGACATTAGCCTCTGATTCTCCAAACCACATGGTGAGCAGTTCTGGTCCCTTGATTGAGATGAAGTTGGCCTGGCACTCATTGGCAATGGCCTTGGCCAGCAGGGTCTTACCACAACCTGGTGGTCCATAGAACAGCACACCCTTGGATGGGGTCATGCCAAACTTAAGGAATTTGTCTGGATGTTCCACTGGGTACTAAAAAAGACAGAAAATATTGATAAGGATATGTAAATGAAAGTTTTCAAGTGTAGCTGTGAGAGCATTTTGTTTTCCGATATACGAACAAGACATTGTGTGCTCAGTACCTGCACCAGCTCCTGCAGCTCTCTCTTGACATCATCAAGGCCACCAATATCCTCCCAGGAGATGTTGGGCACCTCCACAACAGTCTCTCTCAGGGCAGATGGGTTGCTCTGGCTAAGAGCCCACTGTTAGGTAGAAGAGGGGGGCAAATCAATAACTTCTTTAGTTTCTGAATGCAATTTTCTCACATTTGATTGGTCAGATGGTTGTAATAGTAATGAAGATCCTCACCCTGAAGTCATCCATTGTTACAGCCAGGGAGTTCATAACCTCTGCATCAATGGTCTCATCCTCCAGATCAATGAGGTCCATTTTCTTTCGAATGGCTTGCAGGGCAGCCTCTGAGCAAAGGGCAGCCAGATCAGCACCCACATGGCCATGGGTCTCATTTGCAACCTAAAGGCAAATTCATATACAAAAACAAACAAAAATAAAAACCAATTCAAAATTGGTTCAATTCAAAATGACAGTAGCATCTATAACACTTCCTACGCACCCAAATTTGACAGGGCACGAGGCTCCAATTATTTGGTGCCCTAAATAATTAAGCATGCAATGGGACTCAAACCTGACCTGGCCTGTTAAAAACAAGTATTATATAAAAGCAAGTTAAAACAAACCGAAACAGCAGATTAACCTGATCACTACTGATCGGTAATATCTCTATTCACAGAGACTAAATTGAGACCTATGTAAATGCATTATTTCAGGGAGATGCATTTAAAATTTTTAATCCACTTGGCTCAAAAACGGAGTGGGCAGAATTGAACGGGCTTGATGCTCCTGCCAGTGCCTGATTAAGGAGACCCAGTTTAAATGAAAGTAAATCGTCAATGAGCACTGAATGTTCTGACATCCTCTGAAACACACCTGCTCCAGATCAACATCATCTGCAAGCTTCATGTTCTTGGTATGGATCTGAAGTATCTCAAGTCTTCCAGTAGCGTCTGGAATGCCGATGTCCACCTCTCGGTCAAAACGCCCTGAAATCAAGAGGGGGTTAGATCATCCCTTCTAAGGTGCACTGACTGTACAAAGAAGCCCGAACATCAAATGGAAATGTCTTGGCAAAAGATTTTATTCTTTACAGAGCAGCACATGAGCAAAGTGATCTCACCAAATCGCCTGAGAGCTGGGTCAATGCTGTTGGGTCGGTTAGTGGCTGCCATGACAATGACATGAGCCCTTTGTTTCAGTCCGTCCATCAGAGTGAGCAGCTGAGACACAATGCGCCTCTCCACCTCACCATGAGTCTGAGGAAACAGATGAGAACCATTTACTGCAATAACCTCTAAATAGACACTCACACGCAAACATCTCAGATAAGAGGTTGTTTTAAAGTAGTATGCATTGGAGCGGATTGCTTAACATTTAGAACCGAACAAGCATTTTGAATAAAGTTTTAAAATAAACAAGGACATTATAGCACATTTTTCATTAAAAAAAAAAAAAAAAAAAAAAGTACATGCTGCTAATAATGTGCATTCAAGTCATTCCACTGGATTCCAGTTAAAGGGGTCATATGATGCGACTTCAATTTCCCTTTCTCTTTGGGGTGTTACAAGCTCATGGTGCTTAAAGATGATCTATAAATTCCAAAGACTAAGTCTCAATTTCTAAAGAGGATTCAACTTTGTTTTTAAACTTTATCAAAGTTAAGACTCTGCCACAACCCCTAAAACACCTCGTTCAAACACGCCCCCACATGTCTACGTCACTGTGGAAATTTGCATAAAGCTGACCAAATGTCCACACAAAGAAAGAAGGCGTGGTTTCAGTAACTGCAGTTAGTGTTGAAGCAGCCATGTCAGTGAGATGCTGTTAGTATCTAGGAGAAAAAAAAAAGCATTTGACCTTCCGAAAGTAGATGCATTTAGGAATCTTTAAGATTTCAATAGAACAGCAACGCATTTTATGGACGACCATTTCATGAAACTAGGAGAGGAGGTAATTCTGACTTTGCTACACAATCCGGCGCTTCTGAATCAGCTACTAAGTATGTTTTGTTGTTAGTTTAAGTATTTGCTATTGACCTTCTCAAATGTGGATTTTTGTGTGTCATGTGGGTGTGTGTGTGAGCGCGTGCGCACGTGAGAGACCGTCCGTGGCTTGTGTACTGCAAACACATATCCGCTTCATCACTGTCTTTCACGTGACTCTGTTCCCCTTTCGGGCTTGAACTTATGGTAAAACTAAGGACATTATTAACTGTCTTTACATTTATTTTTGAAAGATTAAGCTCGAGATTATGGAAAGGGGCGTTACAATTCCAACGAGTGCTTGGTGTTTGGGCCAATCACAATGCACTGGTTCAGCTGGCCAATCAAAGCAGACTGTGCTTTTCAGAAGTTTGTAGAAAACTACATGTTTGAGAGAGGCGGGGCATAGTCGACCTACTATAATGTGCAGTATTTGAAAAATAATGTGTTTTTTGAACATTAAAGCATGTCAACATGTGTCACACCAAATACACAAAATAATGAACTTAAAAAAAAACATCCAATGACCCATTTAAAGCAGAACATAATATTCAGGATTAAATCAAGTATGGTGATCACAGGAGCAAGTATTATAAATAAGCCTTTATTTCTATATTCATTTTAAATTTAGCTCTGCGTTTTGTCACTTTTTAGTACATACACTTCTCATAGTTTTAGTACTTCATCCTCATTCCACTTAATAGTCAAGACACTTTCAAATTCCTGTAACATTCGTTTTTATCCTATATTTATATTTTTTCAACTTCATTTTAATTAACAAAACGGACTTCAACAGTTTTTAATAAAAAAAAAACTGTTCTTTTCAGTGATTTTTTGTTTTTTAAACTGCGAGAGCAGGCAAAAAAGGGGCTGCATGGAATTAAGAATTTGTAACAATGTTTTGGCAGAAACAGCCTTTGACAGAAAAGTTTCTATAATATTAAATATCACACATTTAAAAAAAATATGAGCATAAAGAATAAGAGATGATTATTTGCACAAGAACCACCACTCAGGAATCTTACCTTCTCTCTTTTTGGTGCAATGGCATCAAGTTCATCAATAAAGATGATGGCTGGTGCGTTCTTCTCTGCTTCCTCAAAAGCCTTGCGCAAATTGCTCTCAGATTCTCCTGCCAGTTTACTCATGATTTCAGGTCCTGGGATCATCAAACGTTTTTGTCAAGATTTCAAAATGTACTTTGTATTTTTTTTTTAAGCCATTCAAGATTAATTTAGGCATATTTTTATTCTGTGTTGTCATCCGCACCATTGATGAGGAAGAAGAATGCTCCAGTTTCATTTGCCACAGCACGAGCGATAAGAGTCTTTCCAGTTCCAGGGGGTCCATAAAGCAGAATGCCACGGGGAGGCTGAACACACAAGAAGTTATTGAAACCTCCAATTGCAAACTTTAATAGAGGTAATTGTCAGAGTGCAGATAATTACCTTCACTCCAATAGCCTTGAAGAGAGCTGGGTGTCTCAGAGGTAGCTCCACCATTTCTTTGATTTGGGCGAGCTGTTTCCTTACCCCTCCGATGTCATCATAACCCACCTCATTCAGAGACTCTTCCTCATCCTGCAAACAAGCGGGAGGATACATTCAAAACACACTTCATGTGCCCTTACCCCATTCAGTTCATTTTAAACCATGACAAAATTAAAAAGGTTTGTCAATCTACTGACCTCTCTCTTGATGGGTTCCCCCTCACAGTGGATCACGGTGTCTGGGGCCACAATACAGTATGGGCTGGGGTCGGTCTCCACCACTTTGAACTCCACAGCGCGCATGCCTCCTCTGACCAGGAAAATATCACCTACGGAAAAAGCAAAACCAAACTCGTTAATATCGAAACATTTTTAAATTTGTTTTAAACACCAACTGCAGCTCATGCTGTCTTAAACCACAAATTTATACTAGGTCTTTAAACACAGCTGATATTTTAGATCAAATCCATCAGGTGATGAATCTGAGTTCATGGCAAGCACCACGATACACCAATTTAACTTGAATCCACAGAAGAACAAACAAACAAAACAAAAAAAACAGTTGTGCATAGTAACCCAAATTAAGTAGACGGTTTAAATGTTTTTGAAAAGTCTCTTTTGCTCACAAAGGATAATTTAAATAATAAAAATGCTACAATTTCAAATTGTAAAACAACAATACTAATAAATAATAAAAAACGTTTTAATTTAAATTCATTTTAAAATGTAGTTTATTCCAGTGATAACACTGAATTTTCAATAGCCAATAGCCAATAATAAAATGTATACCATTATAAAGTCTGTTACTTGATCAGTTTAATGCATCCTTGCGATGAGTCTTCCAAAATAAAAAAAAAACTACTCACCCCAAACTTTTGCATGGGAGTGTACATGCATTTAAAACATAAAAATAAACATTGTGCAGTTTGACTTAAATTAACAGAATAAAAATATCCTGTTATATTACTTTTATAATTCTATAAAGATATATTTACCTTTACGGATTGGTCGGTAGGCCTCCAAGAAGTAAGGCTTAAGATAGACCTCAAACAGGTTACCAGTGATGCCCTCCACTGTGTCATCGACGGGCAGAACGTGAATGCGCTTTCCATATTTCACATCTGGACATGGCTGAATACTGAAAACCAGAAAGATGTACAGATAAATTATCCATATATTCTGAGGTACAGTTTGATATATCTAGTATTATAGTACTGCCAATAAGAAGAACTCTAAAATTACGGAAACAACATTCCCAGGACCTTTCAGTCATTATATTTAATGAAAGTTTAGACAGAAAACAGTCTTACCTGATGACATCGCCAAGTCGCACCCTAAGGTTGTTGCGGACCACCCTGTTCATGCGAACCTTTTCGTCGGAGCAGGTGTCATCAGACAGGACGATGCAAACGGTCTCCCTCCTCTTCTTGCCCTTCAACAGAACTGTGTCTCCTCTAAAGAGCTGGAGCTCATCCATCTTTGCCTGAAAGAGCAGAGAAAATGTGATGGGCATATAAAGACCTCACACAATTGAAAAATGAAACCTCTAATTTTTATTCATTTAAAATGTAACTCAAGATGGTACCTGAGAGAGAGAGACAACACTGTTGTCTTCATTGATGGATTCATCAACAATCAACCTATTTGGCCTGTTCTTCTGCTTCAGAATGGCAGTGGAAAGATCGTCATTTTTGGATCTGTAAAGAAAATAACATTTTAAAGCAGTGGCTCTCAACTTTTTTTTACTCAAAAGAACCGATATTGTCCAATACATTATTCAGATTCTCCCCATACTTGCTAGAAGTTTTCCTCTGGTATTCCAGCTGTAATTATGACAATGATGCTGATTCACAATTTATAAAAATAAAAAAAATAAATAAATAGGTGGAGCTGTTATTAAAAGAAACTTGATTTGAGAATATTCTGCATTTTTTCCCCGATAAAAACAATAGTTGTCGAGGGGGAAATGTGATCTCAGTTAATTTGTTTTTCCAGTATTTAAACAGGTTTGTTTCAATTGAATAAATGTTTAGAACTTCAGCAGAATGACAGTTGAGTCTCAGACACCATTCACTGTTATTAGCTCAGAAAGGGGGTAAAGTTAATACAATAAATATGTAACCAACACTGGCTGTTATTGAACAAACGTGCTTTTGTGTTCTACAGAACACATTCACAGAGTTTTAAAACAAAATGAATTAGACTTAACGATTCTCACTTGTCAGGTATATTGTCCCTATAACAAGGTTTTACATTTCTCAGGTGTTCACCAGAGACAAATAGTTGCTATTTTATTTCTTTCAGTATCACTTAAGGCGAAAGTGAAAGATGCTTTACGCTTCATTTGAAGTAGTACTTTCATGAAGAAAAAAGAAAAAAAGAAAAGAAACATTGCATATCATCCTGTCTGTTACGATGGAGTCGATGGATAAGTGCATTCTGCTCGTTTACACGTTTGTCAAGATCAAGTTACTCCAGAGCTTTCCACAAAACACTGGACTGAAAGCCGTAATGATCCGCTAGATTTAGGCCAGGATGAAGTCCTGAGCAAGGCCTTAAGTGTAGCTGATCCCGCAGAATACAACAATTTAAGATATATTTTTATAGAGCTTTTCTGAAAAGACAGTGAACAAGAAGCAAGAGAGTTATCAGACAGACGTCAAAAGGATGCGGCGAACAGCGCGTGTGTAAATAAGCTAACAACACTGTCACAGCTAACAGACAACACACGTTAGGTCTACATACTACTGAACTGCACAATTCACTACCTCACACAAGTGTTAGTTTTGGTCGTGTACGCGATCTAAGCATGTATCGGTCAGGTAGATGTTGTATATTCCTTCAGTGTGTGATGTGAGCTAGCAGCAGTTAGCCATCTGTTAGCAGTGGCCAATGACACAGCAAATGCTGCTACGTGACATGTGAAGCTCAAACCGCTGAAATACAATTATTTTAGCGTTTATAAAAGCTCTAGAGTCCGGTGTAGTTAGTATCTAACAGTTAACGTCACATCTTGTCAAGTTGTTTTCGGTTTGATGACTGAAATATCCAGATCACAGGATTTATAAGCATCAACTGCTACTTTATGAATTTAACGTCACACAAAGCCGGTTTGACGCTTTAGTTCGTTTTGTTGCTTATTCAATGCTTCAATATTATAGAGAATTAAAGGGATCTATATTTATGAAGCGGTATACGGGTCGTTTAAGTGTGCTGTATGTGTTTATCCGATCAGTCGCCGGTGATGCCGGTGGGCCGAGAGCCTTCAACATATGCGGAGATGACTCAGTCCGGTTAGCTTCCATGCTAAACACAGCTGATCTTAGCCTCGTAGTCGCATTAAAACTCCCGCAAAAGTTTTAATCAGTGCTGAAAACGTTAGTATCTGAAGAGAGCGAAATTGTATAAATTTAACGCTAAGTTACATGTGCGCTCGGTAGCGTGTAACGTTAAACTCGCACTCTTCATTGATCAGCGTTCAGGATGCGTTCGTTTTTTAGCTCCATGGCTAACGTTAACTGGTACTCAAAAAAAAAAAAAAAAAACTATGATCGCACTAAATATGACATCAAATTTATTTTTACTTACTCTCCACCCGAAGCCATATTGCTTCTCCCGAAAAAATATATAAATAGTTGATGGAAACGAGTAGCTCTCTTGAGTGACCGATTCCAACCTTCACACTAGCTTTTAACCTGCACTGGATTAGCCTGCTAACATCAACTCTGCGGAGTAAAAGTTTCCTCGCCCATTGAATGATGAGCCAATCAGAGAACACATTGCGATTGCTTGCGCTGAGTGATTGGCCAATCGCGACCCGAACGTGGTAAAGCGCAATCACCATTGGTCCGGGTGGCTTTCACTGTTGATTGTGATTGGTTTATTTTCTGCTGCGTTGTGAATTGTCTCTTTTGGATTGGCTCAGGACGGTCTTAGGTGCAGAAGTGACGGAGACGAAGTGTCAAAATGCCACAATTGCCAAATAGGCCACGTTTCCCAACAAGTTAGGTAATCTAAATAAAGCACACAAAACACCAAATATATGTATTCGAGATATTTTGTGTAATAATTTAAATGAGCTGCAATGTAGAATAATGTAGTGAATGCGTATATACTATTATTGTCATTTCAAATTTACTTACACGTGAAATAAGAATTAAGTTAAATGACAGTTTTAAGTTAAATAAAATATTTTTCGGAGCTTATTCGTTTCAAAGGCAAGGCAAGTTAATATAGCAGACTTATATATATATATATATATATATATATATATATATATACAGACACACATTTCATTCACAATGGTAATTCAAAGTGCTTTTCATAAAAGTAATTAATAATCATAAAAGTAAATTTTAATAATCATAAAAAATAATCACAATAAAACAAGGAAATTAAAAACTTTTTAAATTATCTAAAATTAATTAAAACACTTTAGAAAAATATTATACAGAAAATACAGTGCAATCAGTTCATTCAATGAATGCAGAGCTAAACATCAGTTTTGAGTCTAGATTTTAAAGAAATCAGCTCATCTGATCTCTTCTTGAAGCCGATTCCAACTGCGGGTGGCATAACTAAAAGCAGACTCCCCTTGTTCTTTGTGAACCCTGGGTATTTCTGACTTGATCCTAATGATCTGAGTGGTCTGTCAAGTTTATATTCAGTGCACATATCTGCCATGTTTTAGGTTCTAGGCCATTGAGTGATTTATAAAGCAGTAAAAGTACTTTAAAATATATCCTAAATATAACTGGCAGCCAGTGTAAGGACCTGAGGACTGGTGTGATATGCTCAGATTTTCTGGTTCTAGTCAGAATCCTGGCAGCAGCGTTCTGGAAGAGCTGCAACTGTCTAATGATCTTGTGAAGGCCGGTGAAGAGACCATTACAATAGTCCACCCTGCTGGTGATAAAGACATGAATTAGTTTCTCCAAGTCTTGACTGGAAACATCTAATTCTTTTCTAATTCTAATTCTGTTTTTGAGATTATAGTATTCCGATTTAGTTACTGCTTTGACATGACAACAGAAACTAAGATTCCTGACGTGATCTTTATTTGTTAGACCCCTTAGACAATTTGGTTCTTACACATTATTTGACTAAGTGGAAGCATCTACAGGCTAAACAAGAGCGGTGCAAGAACTGAGCCTTGTGGGATTCCGCATTTCATGGATGTCCACTTAGACTTATGCTCTCCTATACTCATATAATAACCTCTCCCTTCTAGGTATGACCTGAACCATTTGAGCATCATCCCAGAAAGCCAGACCCAGTTTGTTATGATTGACAGTGTCGAACGCAGCATTGAGATCTACTAGTACCAGCACTGATATTTTGCCACAATCAGGATTTAAGTGAATATCATTTATTATCTTAATGAGCAGTGATGCGGTCAGAAACCAGCTTGAAAATTGTCCAGGTATCCATTTGAGTTTAAGTAGTAGTTAAGATGATTGAAACAACCTTTTCAATTATTTTGCCTATAAAAAAGGAAGATTTGACAAAGAAGATTTGATATTGGTCAATAGTTGCTAAATATGCTGTTATCAAGATTGCTCTTTTTCCAGAAGGGGCTTAACAACTGCAGTTTTCAGGGAGTAAGTGGATAAGTCCCAGAAAGAAGTGAGTCATTTACCACTTCTAAGAGATCTGCATATAAACAGTTTAACACACTTTAGTGTCAAGGGCGCAGGTTGACCATTTAAGGTGCTGTACTATTTCTACCAAAATTTTGCTATCAATTACTTAAAAACAGACATAGACACTGCTTTTTGAAGTAGTGGTCAAATTTTTCTGACCTCTGCATAACTTGAGGATGTGCTAATCACCTTTCTAATATTACTATTTTCTAAAAAAAGAATGAAGCAAATTCACTGCATTTGCTGTCGGAGAGCATTTCAATGGGAATCTGACTTTGGGGTTTTGTTGGTCTCTCTGTTATTGTTGTTTAAGTAGTGTTTATAAGGTTGGAGAAGAATGTCTAGAGATGCTATAGTGAATTTCAAGTTTCGTCTTCCGCCACATCCACTTAGCTTTTCTGCATTGCCTTTTCATACTCTGTACTGCTGTTAATTTTCTCCAAGGTGCTTTTTGTCTGCCAGTCTTCTTACTGACTTTTGCAGGATCAATCTCGTCAATAATATTACTAACTTTTGAGTTAAAGGAATCAAGGAGAAGATCAACAGTCTCTGCAGAAATGCTTGGCGTTAAAAGATATAGCCTTCATAAATGGCACACTAGTGTTCTCATTAATGCATGTCTTTCTGAGAGACAGATCTAGATTCTAGATTATGTAACTTTTATTTATGATAAACTTCATTTGAATGCAGATGATCGCAAGTAATACAGCCAAAGCCTATGGTTAATATAATAATTTAATAATGTAATTATTTCTATAATAAATAATATAATAATTTTTTTAATTCAAAATAAAATATTAATGAATAAATCTCTGATTATCCCGGGTTTGCTATGGTCATAAGGTTTGTTTACACATTAAATTTGTGGCCACGAGTTAAAAAATGCTGTTCCCTCAAAATTAAAAGTTGTGGCTACGAGAAATGGATGTCGTTCCCTCAACACAGCATCTTGAAGCCACAACATAAGGATGTCGTTACCACGACAAAATGATCTTGTGGCCACGACATATTATCATATTCCCACGAGTTATTATGTTGTGGCCATGACAAAACTAAGTAAACCAATGTCTTCTTAGGGGCACCGTATCATAGTACTGTTGCACTGCAGCTGTCTTCTAGCCATGTTTAATTTAAAAACATAAACAAGTTGTTTGTCATGATTTAGTCATTTATCAGAAATTACTTTTTTTTTTTAATGAAATCATAGATTCAAAAATAAGATGCTATTCAGAGAAATTGGCAAGCATTAGATATACAATAGATATACAAAATGGAATGTTACATGGTTACATCTGAAAAGGAATTTAGACAACAAAAACTGTCTTTCCTGTATGTAGCTGTGGTTTGGATGCCCCCAAAAAGTACATTTAGTAGAGAGCATCATTTCTGACATCTCTCGTGTCTTTTTGGCTTGAATGTATTCCACAATCTTATTCTAAAACTCATTGAAGTTAAAAACTGCGTCATCTGGCCATAGCTGCAAATACAGCGGCAGCTTTCTGAAACGCAAGTTAAAAGATTACTGAACATTTATCATACCAGTTACAATCTCTTAGATTCCAACGATGTGCAACTTCCCAATATGAAAAGTCATATTATGATAAGAGTACACTATCACTAGTGCTGTCAAATGATTAATCACGATTAATCACATCCAAAATAAATGTTTTTGTTTACATAATATGTGTGCTGTGTATATTTATTATGTACATATAAATACACACACATGCATGTATATATTTAATAAAAAGATGTTACTTTATATATTCAATATTTTTTACATGAATGTAAATATATATACACATACATATTTTCTAAATATATGCTGTGTGTCTTTATATATACATAATAAATATACACAGTAGATGCACATATATTATATATATATATATATAAAAAAAAGTATATTTTGGATGCGATTATTCACAATTAATCGTTTGACAGCACTAATTATCACACAAGTTAACAATATTGACTTTTTTTGATAGCTTATACTGACTTAGGTGCATCTGAATTATAATTGGCTTCTTTCCAGTGTGCTGATGCTGCCTCTCTACGATCAAGCCTCCACAAGACCTCAGATAGCAACATCTTAATACTCTTACAACCTAGTGAAATTCAACTTTACATGTACATTCGAGATGGACAGTGCAATGCATCACACTAATCACAACAAACTCTCACAAATTCACTATAATAATAGCATATCAGATGCCTGGTGTCTTTCAACTGACCTCCTTCCAGAAAGCAGAGCCCTCTGCCAGCCAGTGCTTGTCCTTTTGCTGCTTCCAAAGTCGCCATTCTTTCAACCATTGCTTCAGTGTTTACAAGATGTTTTTGTTTCCAGTCTAAAAGTTTGATGAAACTGTGTAAGTAATGGTACATGAAGCAAGTGCACACCTCAAATGTGGCCTCAGTAGGCTAAAGACAGAAAAACAGCTTACTTCATCTCTTGAAAGTAGATCTGTTATTAATAGATACATACCCCTTGAAGACCCCAGGATAAAAATATTTAATAGTTAAATATATCTATAAGTCTGCTTTTCCAAAGATCTTATTACCGGGCAACACTTCACAAACAAAAGCGGATATGATTAGTATGAAAACACAATTTTGTTAGAGCAGCAGTAAGACTGGAAAGAGAGAGATTACTTGACTTTCTGTGTAATGAACACCTTCACCAAATTATTAATCGCTCTGAATGGAAAGAAAAAGAACATAAGAAAAACTATTTGACATATTTCACAAAACTTGGTTTCCCAACACAGCTAGGAACTAAATGAACGCACCTTGTGAAATTTGTAATTGCCTCTTTGGTGTTCTTCAGTTTCTAGTGATCTTGTGCTTGAAGGAGACGGGCTGCACCAGCCCATAAAACAAAGTCCACATTTTCAAGAACAACATCAGAATCAGCTACATTTTGTTTTTCATCAGCATCAAGCAGCAGTCTCTCAGGAATGAAGTCCAAAGTGCTGGTGTTGACCTCCTCACAGAAGCAAATCCTGCTTCAAGGTAGACCACTGGGATTTCAGGAAAAGTAGCACCTTCTCCTGTGTGTATCTGAAACAGAGACATTCTGAATCAGCTATATTGCTTCATAAGCACCATTTCTGAATGTGATGCCTTTTGAATTTGAAAAATCCTTTAATGTTTGAAACAATCCTTCAGGTGTCAGGTACTTACTTGTTTACATATACCGGTACTTTGTTGAAACTAGGCATGATATATGGACCCTAGGCACTTACAATTTATTTATTTATTGTTTTTATCGGTCCAAGTGCTCACAAAAAGCTAAATTTGGGTGCTCCACCACAAAAACAAAAAACAAACAAACAAAAAAACAAAGAAGGCACACCACAGCTCCAGAGATAGAAAAATATTTATGTTCTCACCACAGGTGACGTATCGATCTTAGATGCTCTTTATCAGACTGATCGAAACATCACCTGTGGTGAGAACATATATCACTGCTATCATAAGTAGTTATAAGAAGAAGAAAAAGCTGAAAATGTACTTACCATCAGGCCATCCAAAATGTATTTGTTTCTTCACCTGAACAGATTTGGAGAAATCCAGCATTACAGCACTTGCTCACCAATAGATCATTTGCAGTATTGGGAATGTGAGTCTCATAAAAGCATCCCTTAAATTGACAAGAAATTCACACAACTTTCTTAAGAGAAAAGCTGCATGTTTGTTAGAAACGAAACCATCATCAAGGTGATTTAACTTTAAACTGTTGCTTTGGGCCAAAAAAACAGTCCATAATCCATAAAAACACTTCCTCCAGTCAAAAAGTTGATCCCCTGTTGTCCTTTCACATCAAGATCCCCTGACATTTCTGTTTAGAACAGTTTGGACTGTTTTCTCTATAAACTGTACTTTATTTGTGCATGTTTCCATCCTGATTCAGATGAGACTTTTTCAATGGAGAAAGCAATATTATGGATAAATTATTATGGATACTTGTATTTTAGGTGGAAGCAATAGTTTGACATTAAAAATGTCTTGATGAATTTGTTAATTATAAACATGCATTCTTTCACTTCACAAGACATTAATTGATGGACTGAAGCGTATGAAATGTGAATTACTGTGATGTTTTTATCAGCTGTTTGAAGTCATTCTGACGGCACCCTATCACTGCAGTGGTGCAAATGATGTAATGCTGAATTTATTTAATTCTGCTCCGATGAAGAAACTCATCTGCAACTTGGATGACCTGAGTGAGCAAATGTAAAAAATAAATAAATACATTTTTAATAAATGCAAATGCACTTTCAAAGATGATGTAAATCACAAGATACACTGCAGAAAATTAAAAATCATTATTGAAAAGAATCAATCAGTTGTGTACAGAATGACTTACTGAGTAAAGAAGATGCAAGGCCTCGATTTCTGCCTTTGGATTGCCAAATTGTCTGAACACCAGAGCACTTTGATAAAGTGCACTATGGCAAGCACAATCCAGCTCCAAAGCCTTCCTATAAAAGTGGAGAGCACAATGGGGCTGGCCCTGCAGGGACATAAGTAACAGAGCCACTGAGAGCGCCTGGCCTCAAGATAGCAACTGTTCGCTCAAATTTTGAATCAGTTCATCTAATCCAACAAACAAACTTAATCAAATATAAACAGAAATTGGTTCAGGAACTGTTGATTAAAGATTTTGTCTGTTTAGGTCTATTCAGTTCAGGGTTCATTGGATAGGAATTGTAGAACAGATATTTTTACCAGCTTAGCAAAACTCTGACCTGAAAGGGTGTGGATCTGTGCCAAGAGACTTCCTGAAAAATGTCAAGGGCCTCAGAATATTTTTCCATCTTCATCTGTTCCACCCCTAAACCAGCATAAGCATTTTAAGGTTAATGTCAGTTCTACTATTCATTATGTTTTAAATGGCAATAAAGATATGGGATGTATTTCTTGTGAAAAAATTTACATAAACATTTTATCACATTATCTATATCAAATAGATATAGAATACAGTCTTTGGAACTTTACAGATCTTCTTTATGCACCAAGAATTGAAATCACATCATATGTCCCCTTTATAAACAACAATATTTACATTAACAAATGATCATTCTTAGGTCACATTAATAGGTAATTTCATGTTTACAACTGATTTGCAACTGATTGATGTATTTAATAAAATACTGTTACATTATTGTTTGTTAGGGGGCAATCTTATAAATGAGGTATAAACCAGTGTTTCTCAACACCTGAATCCTGAGATCCAGGAGCCTCTACAGCTACAGAAAAACAGAAAGGCAGGGGAAACATAAAACACATATTAAATGCGTTTGAGACTCTCCTCTGTTTCAGAAACGTATTTTATGAAACTGTCATTTCAAGTTCGAGTCGTTCAGTAGCTGCTGGTATTCCTGTGTAAACACAATATGGTTATGAGCTTGAAATATACGTTGAATATGGTTAAGCTTCTATCACCAGTCATCAAAATAACACAAAAATACCTCGAACAGCATCGCTTCAGAACATTCCGATTTGGTTCAGTATTTCTCACTAAAGTCAAATATTACGGTAAACGATAAAATATTAATTTTACAATGGCACGTTAACTTAAACTTAACGTTACCCTCCAAGTCAAAATGATGCTGTTATTCTCCTTACTCCATCTATAAACTAAACAGGGAACGAAAGACATGACAAAGTCTAGAAACAGAGGCAACCAAATTGGCACCTAATACTTCATATCTACTGTATAAAGCCACAGCCCATTCTTATTTCTGAAACAGATTCAGCACCAAAGCCGCTCTACCTTCCTCACCTGATTCGAAATTTCGAACTTTCCCTTTACCAAGTCTAAACTAATGATTAACGATACAGCGCCATCTGCTGTTGGGGATGCATTAGTCTAACATTAAAAATGTCAATAGAGACATACAAAAGATAGTAAATTGTTTAATACATATTGGACAAAGAGGGGAGTAAAAGTTAATTTCTTAAAAAATAATAATTAAATATTTTACCATGTTCAGTTTTAACGTGTTATATGAAATCTTATGTATTTTCTCAAAAAAAAAAAAAAATGTTTTATGCTTATCACCCAATGGGTCAACATCATCATGTAAAAGTAGAAAATATCATTCACTTAAAATGAAGGCTACAGAATGTTTTTACAATTATTTTCTCCATATATTCCCCGTATAAATACATCAGACAGAAAACTTTGCAGTGCTGAAAAAAAGAAACATATTTTGCTCGTCATCTCACATGTATTAAATGCAGAAGTCAGATTATTTGTCCAGTGTTGCTAGCTACTTATATGAGCTACTTAAAATTGATAAAACTATGTAAAAATAACAAACGATTTATTTGTGTACATGTAGGATATTATGGGTGTGACAAAATAAATAAATAAATAAATAAAAAATCTCACAAGAGCCTAAAAACATTCTAGTCATAATCTTTAATTTCAAATGTCATAATTTCTTTATTAATAGTATTATTATTAAGAATAAGACGAAGAATGAGACGTGCCATGTTTGCATATGTAAATACTTGCTTGTTTCTACGGATCTCCGTCATCTCTGCACTCATATATGTATCGTGCATATTATTAGGCAGTGCAAACTGTGTTGAATCTAAATGGCTTCACTGCTCTGTGCAGTAACAGGGTCATCTAGGTCCATATGACTCGCTCGTTCCACATGACTCCGCAGCGCTTTTCTGTCGCAGCATAAGCTAAGATTGTTCGCCACCGTCTCTCTCTTTCACCAAGTCCTCCAGCGGAGAGCAGAAGCGACCGCAGCGCGAGGCCGGCCTAGACTCGGGAGCCAGTCGCCAAAATGGTACGATATTTCATCGTGTCAGTTCACCTTGCGGCATTAAAAAAAGACTAAAGTGCGATATTAAAACATATTCGTACATTAAGTACGCATTTCTTCAGTCGTTTATATAATCTTATTTTATTCCGATATCAGTGACGTAATGACAACCTGCTAAGAAGATTCTCATTTCATTTGTTTCAACCTTGAAATTGAATTATACGGGGGACATTTATGTGATGTCTGTCTTTATTATAAAATTTTCAGGACAGAGAATGGCACATTAAAATATAACGTTACGTATTTTTATTCGATGCGAGATGGAAATGGATAAGTCACGATTCCATCAACTCTGTCTTATAAGTTATACTACGCAAAAAAATAAAGCAAAACCGCATGCGATTAGATCTTTGTTTTTAAGTGAAAGTAAGCTGCGTTATTTTAGGGATATGGCTCAGCAAAGTGCACGCGCGCACGCTGGAATAACGTTACCCAGTTATAAATAGCGCGTTTACGTCCACTGTTCTTCTCTATGCGCGTATTAAAGTTTCATGGGCGGAAAACGAGCGAGCCATGATTATGGAGGGGTGCTGGATGCAAATAGGGCTATTATAATGACGGGCCGCTGTGTTTTTGTTTTTGAGCGGTGAAACAAGCCAACTCTGTTATCAGGCCACACGCGCCTGTCATTGGCTGCGTGTATCGCTGGGCAGCGCCTGGCCGAGGAGACTGCAGCACACAGCGGCTCCCCAGAAACTGCGCACTCATGCTACAGGCTGGGCTTCAGCGCACTCTCTGAAATATTACCGTAGATTTAAAAAGCGTTAATGAAGCCAGTATCTACCGTTTATAAGCGTAATTCACAGTAAAATGCTAGTAAAATGTATTAACGCATAAGAAGGTGAGGTTGCTTGACGATATACAGTTAAAAACTAATTTTAAAATATATTAGCCTGTATTTTGAAAGACATTGCATGGAAAATGTTAAAAAGAATGAACTGCATTGTAATTTATGGGTAAAGAGACGTTCCCTGAATTCCATATTAAACGGTCACGTTTGTTTGGATTTTATTTAGGCTAATTTGTACCGATATAATTTTTTTTATACTTTAGTTATAATTTTAATATAGTTTCATGAATAACAGTGCCTGTTTTTAAGCCCTTTGTTATTTTTGGCCATGGTTAGATTATCATGTGGGTTTACAATGAATTTTTTTTAAATTAAATATTAAAATAGTCTTATTAGCATATTTTACAGTAAAAATTGTTTAAATACCTAAAATAAATTGGTATATAAGCATTATATTTTGATGACATATACAGTTCCAGAGTAAAAATACAGTTACCAAAATGGCAATTCTTGTGATGTTCTTTTTTTTTTTTTTTTGTAGATGAAAGTTATGCTGACAGATGTATATTTTTTAACTGTTGGTTTAATAAAACACACACACACACACACACACACACAAAACAATATTTAGCTTCTATTGAGGAATCAAAGGCATGAGCTTAGACTGTCACATTTGCCTTTCATAGGTTCACATAACTAAAAAACACGAGCCCGAGGCATTCATTTGTTTTGACATCACATATTGTCCCCCACACACAAACACTAAATCATATTTACTCCACAATAAACACTTGATAAACTTGTCTTTGCCACTCAGGTGAACTTCACGGTAGACCAGATTCGGGAGATCATGGACAAAAAGTCCAACATCAGGAACATGTCTGTGATCGCCCATGTGGACCATGGCAAATCTACTCTCACTGATTCCTTGGTGTGCAAAGCTGGTATTATTGCTTCTGCACGTGCAGGAGAGACCAGATTTACTGACACCAGAAAAGACGAACAGGAGAGGTGTATCACCATTAAGTCAACGTAGGTATTTATGTTTAAAAAGTGTGAATTTAGCCACTCCTCTAATGTTCAGCATCACATGATCTTTGAGAAATCATACAGCGGGTAATATAAGTATTGAACACATCGCCATTTTTCTCAGTAAATATATTTCTAAAGGTGCTTTTGACATGAAACCATATGTCGCTGACAACCCAAGTAATTCATACACTCAAACAAAGCAAAACAAATAAGTTCAGAAATTGAAAATTAGAAATTCTGTGTAATTAATTAGAATGACACAGGGAAAAAAGTATTGAACACATGAAGAAATGGAGGTGCAAAAAGGCACGGAAAACCAAGACATCAGCTAAAATCTATCAGCAATAAGAAAGCAGTCCTGCCCCTATTCAGTGAAAATTAATATTAGTTGGTTCAGTCCCAACTGATGGCCAGGAAAATGGTGTCTCATGACCAATGTGTCACACAAGAAACATCTCATGATTGGTAAAAGAAAACAGCTCTGTGAAGACCTTCACAACCTTATTGTAGCAAAACATACTGATGGCATTGGTAACACAAGGATTTTCTATACTTCTTATATGTTCAGGTAAGCACGGTTGGGGCCATAATCCAGATGTGGAAAGAACATAATTTCAACATTGTGCTCCTCACAAGATTTTTGACAGAGGAGTGAAAAGAATTATCATAATTATCGTGCACCGCAACTCTTGTTAGGTTTCAGAGAAAGAAAGTAAAGCTGTTAGAATGGCCCAGCCAATCACCTGACTTGACTCCAAAAGAAAATCTATGGAAAGAACTAAAGATTAGAGTTTTACAGGATTCTTTGATTAACAGAAAGTTTAAAGGAATGAAGTTTATTAGAATATTTTTTTTATCAATTTAATATGTCCCCACAAAGTATTAATTTCTTTAAAAAAGATAAGACAAGAAAAATAAATCTTTTTTTGTTTTTTTATAGAAAGGTACGGGGCATGTTGTCACAATGGAACCCACCTTTAAACAGTATAATATAGGCTTACAGTTAAGATTTAAATGATCATACAAAAACATTAGCATAGTCAACACACATTTGTAAACTGTTGATTTAAAATTCTTCAGTTACTGAGTATGGATCTTTCAACAACAAGCTCCAGTGTCCACTTACCCGGGAAATAACAAAATTACATTTCTGAAACCCTCTACATATATGTATCTCTCACAGGGCCATCTCTCTATATTATGAGCTCAGTGAGAATGACTCAGCCTTCATTAAGCAGTGTAGGGATGGTTCTGGCTTCCTGATCAACCTGATCGACTCACCGGGACATGTTGACTTCTCGTCTGAGGTGACAGCAGCTCTGAGAGTTACAGATGGTGCCCTTGTAGTGGTAGACTGTGTATCAGGTAAGGCTAATTAATTTTAGATATCAAGTTCACACTTCTGTTTCTCTAATTAAGGCCTTTTGATTATATTTCAAAGTCTGACCAAAAAGTGAGTTTAAAATGTAATTGTTCCCCAGGTGTATGTGTGCAGACTGAAACTGTCTTGAGACAAGCCATTGCAGAGCGCATCAAGCCTGTCTTGATGATGAACAAGATGGATCGTGCCCTCCTTGAGTTGCAGCTAGAACCGGATGAGCTTTTCCAAACCTTCCAGAGGATTGTGGAGAATGTTAATGTCATCATCTCAACCTACGGAGAAGGAGAGCATGGACCAATGGGAAACATTATGGTAAGTAGCAGTTGAGACTGATAAGTCAACTTTAGGAGTAAATGTTTGCTTTTGTCTACATGTTGCTTACTGATTTGGGGTTTACCTTAGGTGGATCCTGTGGTTGGGACTGTGGGATTTGGATCAGGCCTCCATGGCTGGGCTTTTACTCTGAAGCAGTTTGCTGAGATGTACGTGGCCAAGTTTGCTGCAAAGGGAGATAAGAAAAAAGCAGACCTTCCTCCAGCAGAACGGGCTAAGAAAGTGGAGGAGATGATGAAGAAGCTTTGGGGAGATAAGTAAGTGTCTTACATGTTATAAAGGAGGCACCGGAGCACTGGAGTGATTTCCAGTATAAATTGTGTGTATAAAATATTCTTTAACCCAAAGCAATCTTTTTCAGGTACTTTGATCCCTCCTGTGGAAAATTCAGCAAATCAGCAACCAATGCAGATGGAAAGAAGCTTCCTCGTACCTTCTGCCAGCTTGTCTTGGATCCAATCTTTAAGGTTTGAGATTAAATGGGTTTAAAACGCACTCATCTCTCACTACTAAGACTCATTTACAATCCCTCTCTCATTTGAACCCTTTACACAGGTTTTTGATGCCATTATGAATTTCAAAAAAGAAGAGACCCAGAAACTGATTGAGAAGCTTGAAGTAAAGCTTGATGCAGAAGACAAAGAAAAAGAAGGAAAACCCCTTCTTAAGGTATAACTAAAGAGCTAAACTTTTGAGAATCTGCACCGTAATTCTACTTTTGTCATTGTTGACATATGGCTGTTTTCGATGCTTCCAGGCTGTGATGCGCCGCTGGTTGCCTGCAGGTGATGCTTTGCTCCAAATGATCACCATCCATCTTCCTTCTCCTGTCACTGCCCAAAGGTACCGCTGTGAACTGCTTTACGAGGGTCCTGGAGATGATGAAGCCGCCATGGGTGAGTCAAAACATTGCGAGGTGTTTGACACTTTTCAGGGAGATTCCTTTTTGCCAGCTTTTTTCAAGTTCCACCTTTGTCTTTCCAGGTGTAAAGAACTGTGATCCTAAAGCTCCTCTCATGATGTACATCTCCAAGATGGTGCCAACCACCGACAAGGGTAGATTCTATGCCTTTGGTCGTGTCTTCTCTGGTATCGTTTCGACAGGGCAGAAGGTGCGCATCATGGGCCCAAACTACACACCAGGAAAAAAAGAGGACTTGTACTTGAAGCCAATCCAAAGGTTTGCTGATGTCATTTACATATACATCCTCAACTGATTGGATGATCTTTACCCTTATTAACAAGTTGACCATGGTATGTCCTCCTCAGAACTATCTTGATGATGGGGCGCTACGTAGAACCCATTGAAGATGTGCCATGTGGGAACATTGTTGGTTTGGTTGGGGTCGATCAGTTCCTGGTGAAGACTGGCACCATTACCACTTTTGAAAACGCTCACAACATGCGTGTTATGAAATTCAGCGTTAGTCCTGTGGTGAGAGTTGCTGTGGAGGCCAAGAATCCAGCTGATCTGCCAAAGCTGGTGGAGGGCCTTAAACGTCTGGCCAAGTCGGATCCCATGGTTCAGGTGAATGTCTTAGCGAAGTGATAAGATGGTATAACCAAAATTCAGTCTTTACAACAACAAAAAAACAACACTAGTTTCTTCTTCTAGTGCATCATTGAAGAGTCTGGTGAGCACATTGTGGCAGGTGCTGGAGAGCTTCATCTAGAGATTTGCCTGAAAGACCTTGAGGAAGATCATGCCTGCATCCCTTTGAAGGTAGTGCTTGGGTGATAGTAGTACTGACAAGGTTACAGGTAATTTTTAAGTTTTTCCACTAACAGCTTGAGCCCATTTTTCTGCAGAAATCAGACCCAGTTGTGTCATATCGCGAAACCGTCAGCGATGAATCAGACCAGGTCTGCTTGTCCAAGTCTCCCAACAAGCACAATCGTCTGTACATGAAATCTCGGCCCCTCTCAGATGGCCTGGCTGAGGACATCGATAAGGGTGACGTGACCGCTCGCCAGGAGCTCAAACAGAGAGCTCGCTACCTGGCTGAGAAATACGAGTGGGAGGTCACTGAGGCCCGTAAGATTTGGTGCTTTGGACCAGATGGCACAGGGCCCAACATCCTTGTGGATATCACAAAGGGAGTTCAGTATCTGAATGAGATTAAGGACAGCGTAGTGGCTGGTTTTCAGTGGGCAACCAAAGAAGTGAGTAAAGGAAGGTTAAGGATTCAGCTTTGTCTTTCCTGCACAGTAATTGTAAACTATTTTGTGTTACTTAATCAGGGTGCACTCTGTGAAGAGAATATGCGGGCAGTCCGATTTGACATTCATGATGTCACTCTTCATGCTGATGCCATTCATAGAGGTGGGGGACAGATCATTCCCACAGCCCGCAGAGTTCTGTACGCTTCTGTGCTCACTGCACAGCCAAGACTCATGGAGCCCATTTACCTGGTCGAGATTCAGGTACACCTGGTGGATTGCTGGAGCAGAAAAATAAAAGTGTAGTCTTGATGCTGTTAATATATTTCCTTCTCTTCATCAGTGCCCGGAGCAGGTGGTTGGTGGCATCTATGGTGTCCTGAACAGAAAAAGAGGCCATGTGTTTGAGGAGTGTCAAGTGGCTGGGACACCTATATTTGTTGTGAAGGCATACCTACCTGTAAATGAATCATTTGGTGAGTTAATATTCCAGATTTTTATACTGAAAAATAAATACATTTATTGCAGTTAAACAAATTGTGATTTCAACTGTTATACATTTCTATATCAATATACTGTGCATGTTCATTTAGAAATACAAGTCCTTGCTGTCTATAATTTGCTTGCGTTTGTTTCTGTACAGGTTTCACAGCAGACCTGAGGTCTAACACTGGTGGACAGGCCTTCCCTCAGTGTGTGTTTAACCACTGGCAGATTTTGCCGGGTGATCCATATGATGTTAACAGCAAACCTTGCCAAATTGTGGCTGAGACCCGTAAACGCAAAGGTCTGAAGGAGGGCATACCAGCACTAGACAACTTCCTGGACAAATTATAAACTTCTCTAGATTGTACATGGTGATTGCAGCTATTAATCTTATGTTAACGAGATTACTCTGAAGTGTATTGCATTAGGCTTACACAGAATATCAACAGAGCTAAATTTAAATATTAATAGCTGCACAATCTGGCAGCAAATAAAATCTTGAGCACGTTAAACCTGTGTGGATGTGTCCATACATAAAGCCAACACAACACAGCAATCTGAACTTAATAATTCAACTTTAAATATATATTTTTCCAGATGTATAGGAAATATTGCTCCAACCACTGTGTAATGTGTATTGGCTTACATGTCTTAGGATGTATATGTATAATAATAAACTGTGGCCTCCTTTTGGCAAAGAATTCAAGTTTCTCAACAACATGATCTGTGCCATTATCAGTGGAGAGCTGTCAATTCAAAACCTCAACCCTAACTGGGAGGGACAATAAAAGCACTGTATCAACATCTACAGCACATCTTTGTTTTTTTTTACATCCAACTCAAAATAGTACACATGTAACAAGGGGCAACATCTAAAAGAAATAAACAGCCTTTTACATGACTTCAGACTTGGGTCAAAATGTCAGTATGTTGTATGGCTCATAAACCAGTAAATTAAATCAGATTAACTCAAACAAGTAAATAACCATTAGCAATTAAAGCAGATTTTTTTAAATAAAAAAGATCCCCATCCTATTATCAAGACAAAACTTGCATAATCTAAAAAAAAAAAAAAAAAAAATGAATGGCTTGATTTTCATTACGCCTGCAGGTTGTTAACGGACCTAGAACCATGAAATTACATAAATTACTCATTTTAACAACGGTCATATTTAGATTTATCAGTCACTTTTATCCAAAGCGACTTACAGTGCATCTAAATTTATTTTTAAACCAGTATGTGTGTACCCTGGGAATCAAACCAACAACCTTTTGCTGCTAACGCAATGCTCTACCACTGAGCCACAGTAACAGATATTACATGTTATTGAGGTGAACATTTTTTTTAAATCTTTCATATAAAATTTCAGATTGAAAATAAGTTTACCTCATCAGCAAAAGGGAATCTGATGGCTCTTGAGCAAATAACCACCAAGAAGAATCTGCTGCTTATGCATTCTGCCTTGGTATCAGACAAGTAAACATTTTACATTATACAACATAGTTTTTTTTTTTTATTGCTGGAACTGAAGTCTTGTAACAAAAAAATAATTGCACTGCTGATATCGAAGAGACAACATAAACTGAGCTGCCGCTGAAAACCTGCTGCCGTTTCAACTGCAGAACCGCCATTTCAAAACACACAACGTAGACAGTATTAGACTGGTCTGAGCTTTCTAGTCCACTCATTTATGCCGTTTATTTCATTCTGCTCCTCCACTTAAATAGCTAAGGGATGAGAGTCACTGTGTATCTGGTAGTTTCCCCAATTCAAAGGGAGAACAGCTTGATTCGAGTTTGCTTTTTAAAACGGCACTGTTGCTGACCCAGCAACAACATTTCATAGTAGTCCTTCTGGGTCCTTGTCGAAACATGATTCTTGAGGTCCACAGTAAAATGTAGAAAATGTTTTTCACTTAGCCAACTTGACTTGAGTGTAGCTGTTTTGGTGACTGGCCAATCAATATGTGCCAGGGATCAGTCTAGTGAAATAATGTCTGACAGGCCTGAAGATCCTCCCGTAATGACACCCGTCTCGTGACTCGAGCTGCTGCTATGAGTTGCCGACTCGTACGAAGCTGATGAGGAAACCAAGCCGCTGCTGGTGGTGGCACTCTGAAGGCTGCTGGAGAGGTTGTCTAAAAATATAGGGCCTCTGTAATGCTGCTGAAGAAACAGAAAACTACTGGTAAACAGCTGCGCAGGCTATTAAAACACGCAACATACATGCAATCTCAATATTTCTTGGAGAGAATCATTATTTGAAAGAGTATACCTGTGGATCCCCTTGAATCAGAGAAAATAAATCAAGACCTTTGGGAAAGACACAAACATGAGTTTTTATGTTGAATCTTGATCACAAAGGAAAACATACTTGATTGGATGGCAGACTACGTAAGTACATACTCTGCATATCTGTGGGAATAGTGGATAAGGTAGAATGGTGGAATGGAACGGAGTAGTCGGTTATTGAGGAGGTCAGGTATGAGGTATCTAGCGCCTGGACATTTGGCACCCGAACCGTTGATGGCTGGTAAGTCAGGACCCTAAAAGAGGAAAAAGGAAAATGAACAAACCAGGATTGAGAAATGGAGGTTCCACTGCAGTCAATATTCATTCTGGATCATTTTATCCAATATATATATATATAGTAGCGATAATAAATCTTACAAGGTGCCAACATCTATTCACCTATACATTTCCATGCCTAATGATTTAAAAATACATAAACAATATATCATTAATTCAAGCAAATAAAACATTTTGCAACATTATTTTATTAATTTTCTTAAAAGCTTTTATGAACTTGACTTTTTCAAGACTAGATATTACATTTATAGTTTTTCTTATATTTCAGGTTTTCCCATCACCATGGATAATTTGACTATTGTACAGTTTAGAGTTCATTCAAAGCATGGTCGTGAAAGGGCAAGGCTTAAAGAAGAGGTACACAGAAATGTCTGGTCTGATTTCTAGTGAAGGAATAATTAATAAACAAACCCTGTGTTGTGCATCTCCTCAGCCTTTGACATGTAGACACAGCGCTTTTTCAGAGGAGGATTGCTGTCCTCTTCGTCATCAGATGAGCTCTCTAGTGTGAGGTCGATTATGTCACCTTTTTTTGTGCTGCTGGTTTCTGGGGGTGGCACCACTGCACTGTGCCGCACTGGGACGGCGCCTGAGAGGTCATGAATCACTTAAAAAATGCATCAAATCCTATACACAATAAATTAGTACCTAGCACACAGAGAAAGGGGAAATTAACCTTACAATCAATTTTTGGGATACATGGAGATGACACTTTCAACGTCTCCTTCTTTGGTCTCATTGGACACCATGTCCCATCCTCCTGAAACTTGATTTCATCAACATCTGTGCAGTCATTGAGTATTTCCATGAAGAGCCTAACAAGTAGAAAGAGTTTAGTTTATGCAATGCAAATGACTCTCTCAGTAAATGCAGAACAATTTACGATGTTTAATGTGGTTAGTGTTTTGTTATAATGACAGTATTCACACCCATCAATAATCAGACTCTCATAAGCGGCTTTTTTGTCACAGACGGGACAGATCCAGGTGGGCTTCTTCTCATTCATTTGCAGGTATAGCGCAGCATCAAAGCACTGCAGGTGAGAACAGGTGACAGCTCGGCAGGGTACCGTAAGACGCATCTTGCCAAGCTATATGAGATAAAAGAGGAGACAAAACTATTTTTTTTTACCATATTACATCAGCACACTAAACAAAAACTGAAAATTGTCATTTAAACTGACACTCATGAGTCAGATGTAACTTACTGGACACATGAGTGAGACTCGTAAACTAGTTGTGGCGATTTCACTGTCAGGGTCTGCCGTGAGTTTTTCTTTAACTGTTACAATAGTGAAGAGAGGATGGATTTAGGAAATGACAACAAATAAAACAAGACCAGAGAACTGTTGTGTTTGAGCGATCATTTTCATATTTACAATTAAGATTTCATGCCATGGGTATCTTTTTTCCTCCTTTATCAAAGAGGGAAGTGTAGCCTTACTTAAAGCTCTGGAATGGTCAGGGTTTCTGATCCCCTTCATTCTTAATCTCTGTAGCAACAGTGGAGAGGTCAGCTGCCGCACCAAGTAAACTGACATGGAGTATGTCTGAAGAAAACAAGAAGGAAGTACATACAAATGCTTAGTATACAGAAAAGGCTGAGAGCAATGTTGAAACCTGAATGCATGAAGTAACAGGACTTTGCATACCTTTCCTATTTCAGGTGCCCAGGTGACTACTATCTGATTGGGTACAGCAGACGACAACCTGACCAGCGACGTGATGTTCAGCGGTCTGCCGGGTCTTTTTTGCTCCACACCATTCTTTGGAGGCGGTGCATAGCCCTGTGTGATATCCCATGTCAGATTATATACAAACAGCAATTGTACAAAAGTTTGGGGTCAGTTTTTTTTTTGTTTAAGAAATTGATATATTTAACAAACTGATCATAAGTGACAGTAATGACTTTTACGTTGTTACAAAAAGATTTTATTTCAAATAAATTCAGTTCTTCAATAGGTCATAATAGCTAAAAAAAAAAAAAAAAAAAAATATGCAGTGATTTTCATCCCTTTTAAACAATAGCCATTTAAGCTTTGTTTGAACAAATGTACAAATTATAATAACATTGCCATCATCTTTCAAGTCATCTGCAATAAGCAATGTTCCTGTTCAACTAACAAATCATGCATTACATAAGTAATCTCTATTTTTGGGGGAGAACTGAGAAAATGTTAAGCAATGATTTTTGCAATTACCCATTTAAAAGGATTTAACTATGGACCTAAATTAGCCTAATTACATAGGACTGTGTTGTTCTGACAAGTTATATATATTTTTATAAGAACTATGTGGGTTGGGAAAAACATTAAATTTGGGCTTAATGAAGGTTAATTACAACAGGACTACATACAGGGAGGGGAAAGAGCTTCCCATTGACTTTGATGCAGAGACTGTTTGGATAATTGTCCTCTTGTGGACAGCTGGTCTCTGCTAGACAAAACCTAGAATCAAAACATAAAACATAACCTTTAGAGTCTAAGATTGGGATAATGGTGACAACATCTCTTTACACGAAGCTGAACCGGATACACAAATGACAGTAAAAGCAACACACTGAGTTGGCTCTTACCGCAGTTGAATTTGAACCATGTAGTCCCTTCTTCCTCCTGGAAGAAAGTCCCTATGCAAAAGTGTAACAAAAACAAAGAAACCCATCAGACAAGGGCAAAGAGACCAGTTACATTATCTAAGTCACATTTAAGTCATTTAGTTCTTACCGTGAAATGCAAACTTCTCTCACTTGTTGTGGAGTCAAGGCAAATATGAAGTACTTTTCATGATGAAACCTCTGACCAGCATGGGTCCCTTTAAAACAAAAATCAGTCAAAAGGGCTGTATAGTTTTAAGAAGTCTCTTAATCTCACCAATGATGTACTTATCAAAAATACAATAAAATAAAAAATTGTAATGATGTGAAATATTATTACAACTTTTAAATAACTTTTCTTTTTGGTTCCGTTTTTCTATTTTAATACATTTTAAAATGTGGCAAAGCCAAATTTTTCAGCAGCTACTGCTCTAATCTTCAATGTCACATGATCCTTTGGAAATCATTTTGATATTCTGATTTGGTGCCCAAGAAACATTTCTTATTTCTCAATGTTGAAAAGAGCGGTGCTGCTTTATATTCTGTTGAAAAAATTATATAGCGGAAACAAATATTAAGATAAAGAACAGCTTTTATTTCAAATCACAAACTTTCATAACATTCTAAATGTCTTTACTGAGACTTCTTTAAAAAAACCTTAAGATAAAAGCTTCAACCTCCCTTTTAAAACATTTTTTTTCCTATTCCACCAAGCACGGACAGAACAATCCAAACATATCTTATAAAATTACCTAAGCTTGACGGTTTGATCAAGACATCCAGGACATCGTAAAAAGGTAGGGACTTCATCTGCACGTCCGGGTGGACGGGTGCCATAAGTGGCGTGGCCTGCTGCATATTCATCATTGGCTTTGACTCATGAAACACAGGTGAATCACAGCTCAGCGGGTGATGCTGCAGGAGGTCTGGATGGCCGGTTTGCAGAGGAAGATCTGAGCTCACAACTGTGGCACCGCTGTCGATTTCAAAGTAGGATTTAATGCGTGACTTCAGAGCCACCAAATCCTGAAGACCATCAAGTGTCCGTGGGTATCTCTGACGATACAGTTCTTTTATTTTGATCTGCACAGCAGGACTACAACCACTCCTGAGTAAATGCAAAGCCCTCAGCAAAAGTTCATGCTTTCGACCGCTCTTATTCCTTCCAGCAAAACCTAACAGTACCTGGAGCTCTGAGACACGGAAACCTGATACCATATTCTGAAAAAAAAACAAAAAAAAAAAACAAATCCAGACAAGCAATAAAACACTTTGAGATACCAAACATGAAATGCAATACATTTTTGCAACACAAGTTAGTAAGAGAAAGCACCCTCTATGCCATGCTGACAAGCTTTACTTTTATTATAAGAATTTCCAAAAACATACAAATCTGTGCATTAATAATCAACATGGCATAAACTGGTGGATTATGGTTAAAACAGATTTAAAAACAAAAGGTGTCATTTGAAAGCAGCTTAATGAATAAATAATTATTCGTGAAGTGAGGTGACAACCCACCCAAAGATACCCATTCCAGAAACCCCAGAGAAATAAGAAAATCTCAACTGACCCTTCATTACATGGTCCATGCTTGATTGTTCTTACGTGTTAATCCTTTTTTCTTTAAAAATCCTTAACAAATGACCGAAATGCATCTAAAATGTTGAGAATAATTCCAAGACCAATTAGATAAACATCAAGAGAATGAAAACAGGACAAAACACAGATGTTCACTTTGATCCTGAGAGAAATTAACTGAACTGCTGTTAGTTTTACAGTTAAGCAGGATGTGTTTCTGAAGAGTTTACAAGACAACATGAAGCAGTCTTTCAGGGGCAAGTGTAACAGCACACAAAAGCAGGTGTCTAACACGCAGGCTATTTGTTATTGAGTGAATAGCTGCTGATGCTGAACTGCAATGCATTCAATTAAACTTTAGAAAGATGATCTATGCACTAAGTTAGTCAAAGCTGTTATCTTGACACAAATGTGAAGGAGAAAACGCTCACGGTGACGTCGTGTTTACTGGCGACCCACTTGCTGTTTTGTAAACAACATGTCCCCCTCTAATGTTTACTTGCCATTTTAGTATTAAATGTTGACTTATATTTACACTGACATACAATCTGGTCTATATATAGTTTATACTTGCAAACACAAGTCATAAATCAGACTACATATGTGGGTACATACGGGCATTGTCCATCGCTGTCGGACGCTAGCTAACAAAAGACCAGCCAAAACAATTCGAGCAGTGAAGAAATTGAAACGTAAATAACTTTTTACCTGCAGCGAACAGTCGTCAGTTCAGTTAGGTGTTATAGTAAAGCGTATTCATGCAGTAAATGAAGGTAATAAAAGCAGTGACATGGTGAGGCTGATCTTCAATTTTTGTGTAGAAAGAAGATCGTGAGCTAAAAGAATAGCTGGTTGTTGGCTAACAGGCTAAACACAATCCGTCTAACGGAGTGATGGGACGTTTCAGTATTAACTATAAAAACTAGCCCATGGGTAGCAAACCGACAGGTAAAATAGAGTCAAAAAACGGTAACTGCAAAATGTTTTTAAAATGTGAGAGACGCAAAGAAGTAGCCAGCTATCATTACACTTTCGCCTACCCGTAACTCCTCAATATCCGCCATTTTCTGGCTGCGCTCATCCTGGCCAGTCCGGGGATGTGGGGTCACGTGACACAGCCTGGGTTAAAGGGGTCATAGCATACATTTTTGCATTTACATTTTGACACAGAGGTACACTTATAATGTGACGTAATTTTTTTTTCGTCAAATAAGTTTTCTATCACCATTTCCCATGCTTTCATTGACCCATGGGGTTAAACGTTTCTTTGGTCTACTGTGCCTTTAAGGAAGTTCTACTGTAAATGTAATATGTTCGGTGTGACGTTCACTTCTCAACAAAGTGCACCAAGGTAAACTAAATTAAGTGTTGCAGCTGCACAGTCATTAGCTGTTTATGCCAGTGGTTCTTCACCATGTAGTTGGGGCTCACTTGAGGCCTCAGAAATTTTTTAGCAGGGCCTTAAGATGACTTCAAATGATTTAAAATAATAATAATAAAATAAATAATAAAATGATTTAAAAGACAAAACAGTTAAATGAAATAAGCTAAAACAGCAAAAATAAATAAATCAAGATATTCACCCTTGCAACAATTGTTTTTTCTTTGAAGAACCAAGGTTCCTAAAAATGGATATAGGCTATGAGGTAGCCTAATAATACAAGTCTAATACATTTCTAGACTCGGAAAAGTCATGAAAATGATCTATATATATATATATATATATATATATATATATATATATATATATATATATATATATATATATATATATAGGAATCTATATTTTTATGGTATAAATTTTATTTTTCTTTGTTATGTCAAGATCTAAAAGATGCCAGATTAAAAGTGTTTTTTAATAATCTTTGTTGCTAATCTTCATCACAGTCTTGATAAAGAAGAGTACCTAAAAAGAAACGAGAACCCAAATCTTTTGCACATTTTTATATAAAGTTTGGTTTATTTACTTGCAGATGCCATAGTTACAAGTGGACATCTTTACATAGATTAGGATTAAACAGATGATTTTGAAACACAAAGAAAGCAAGTGATTGTAATAATTATTGGAGGATTCCGATCTGATATTGTTCTGATTCTAATACTATTTTCCAACCCAGAATTCACAATAATTTCAGATCCTGAAAGAACTGGTGAACATGAAATGCTACTTTTGTGAATGACAGTTACAGCCCTCTGTCCAGCAGGTGGAGCTCAGGTTCTGATTATCCTAGAGGTTTTCTTTTTCTTTGTTCCTCATCAGTCCTGTTTTTTTCTAAGGCTAAACTTTGAATTTTGGTAATAGACCAGGTCCTGGATCAGCATAATCAAGTACCTTATTCCAGGAGTAAACTATAAATTGGTGGCGAGTATAGTCACAAATTGCCTTTAAAAATATGTTAATGATATTTATGAGATGAAAAAGATCACTGTAATGTTTGCATTTCAATTGTTTAAATGTATGTTTGCATTTGTTTCAGAATTGTTGGATTCCATTTGTTTATGTCCAAATCACTGTACATTTCTTTTGGGCCATGTTCCATATTTCATTAGATGAACAAGAATCCTTTCGAATATCTGAATGCACTTTCTCAAAAAATCTGTCAATTTGCTGTCAGAAAAAATAATCTCTTTCTTATATTTCTGAGATATTGTGTATTGTAAATAACACACACACACACACACACACACACACACACACACACACACACACACACACACACACACACATATATATGTATATATGAGAAATGGCTTAAATTGGCCTGGCTGAAATGGGTTGTTATTTTACAGTCTTGTTTATATTAGCGTGGTGGCCTCACAGTTTCAACTTTCAAACGCTTACTAATTGTACCTGTGGGCTAACCTCAGTATCATTGCTCAAGAGATTAATCTTACACATTTACATGTCTTTCCCCCATGGTTAGTTCAACTGCCACATCACTGAAAACTATGTCTGGTCAGGTTCCCAGATAAGTTTGTATTTATGTACAGAAAACATCTGGCTTAGTCCCCTTAGACACCATTGATGACAGAGATGTACTCTAAAAAACTATTTTCCCTGTAATGACATACATAACGAAAACTACATCAAAACTTGAATTTAACATAAATATGTTAATGCTAGATATCACACATTTACACAGTATCAGATGACAACAGTTAATGCTAACGTGAATTTTCAACCTCAGTGAATTGCTTGTGGAGGCAAACAATCCTCATTGCATCACATTTGTTCATTTCATGAAACACTGGCATGAACAACCTTTTTTTTTTTTTTAAAGTAAACCTTCTCAACTCATGATTTATGGATACTTTTGGCTGCTTTGTGCTGTTGGACAAATACAAGGTTAGCCTATATATTTGTAACTGAAGAGGTTGAAGTGTGTTGAAGTGCATGACCTAGGTAAAGCGCCCATGGCATCTAATTACCCAGCCTTCCCCACTTGAGCAACCTGCCATAAGAAAACACTCACTCATACAGACACATAAAGACCTGCCATAGGAAAAACACACATACAGGCGCACAAACACCTTAGCCTTTATTAACCTTAGCTCGTGTTATTGGCAGTACTAGACAGAGACAAGAGCCCAATTACTGTTGAAATCAAAGTTGCTACCGCTAAAGCTGCGGTGGAAGCGTGTGGAAGTTCAGAGTGCTGGAGTGGCTTGTTAGTCCGCTTAGTGCTCGTCCATTGGGACTTCTCAAATACCTGTCTCTCGGAGCTTTGTTATTCAAATGGAAAATCGAACAGCCCAATGTTGCTCTGGTCATTCTGTCAAGTACACACCATGCTGTGGGCAATGGTTAAAGGTAAATTGTAATTTAGAGTCAAGTTCAGACATAACACCATTTGTAAGTTTGCCTCATGGTCTTGGACATTGTTGCATCATCACATGTTAATTAATTATAAAATCCTAAGTTGATTTGATCCCTTTGTCCACTGATCATACAGACACGCAGAATACTATTAAATTAATTTATGGCATCTGTTGTTATGAAAAATCATAAATGCCTGTGTTACTACTAATCTTATTAAGCTCTGCCTTTTAATCTGTGTATTATAACTAATCCTAACCTTCTCTTAAAAATGAATGGATGCATTAATCTGATGCTTAAATCTAGAAAGCACATTTATTAATACTTAAAGAAAGGTAGACAGGGAGGAAACAGACATTGCATGGCCCGAAAGAACATAGCTTTATGATAAAGACGAGATGAGACATATTTTAGACTGTTTCTGACTGATTTGTAATACTGCTTTAGGAATTAATACTTACGATGTATAAGATGGATAAGAGTCATGTTCGACAAGATGCATTAAGGATTTTCTTTTTACCTATTAGACATTTGTTTATCCTAACAGTTAAGATTAAACAAAACCAAAACAAACTTTAAGCAAAACAAACATGGCTCAAGTGTAAACTACACAGATTATAATCTTCCAAAACAGTGGCAGGTTATTTCACCCTTCCGAACTCTAACGGTTTAAGGTGTGCTTAATTTGATAATATGAGATGAGTGGGAGTGTGCTGCATTGTGACAATAGCATTGTGCAATGCCTTTAGCCATGATTCACAACACAACACGGCAGGGCATCTGGCTTTTATGAATGTTACATGTTAAAAATAATGAAGATACACTTTTCTATAAAACATTATTATCATTATTTTGAGAGAAATAACAAAATGTTATTCATGTGAGTGCAAAAATATATCTTCCAAACCATGTTGTTTTTTTACCCAAACAAGAAAAATTTGTTCATGTTAAATAGTCTGACTAAACTGACTAAAAACAAACAAAAACTTTATTTATAATTTGTTTATTTATCTATGCACTCTGATAAGCATCTTGTAAGTGTACACTGGGCTGGGTCCTCAAACTACATGCAGGCAGAAGAGCAGAGTTGAAGCACAACCGAAATACTAGTCTCGTGTAGCCAGACCTTCAAACTGCAGCTGAAGGTCTGGAATCCATGGCAGCTTTCATTGGCTAAGGCTTGCCCATGAGGCAATTTGACCAATATGTCCAACAAACCAATCACTTGTGGCAAAATATCAGAGCTGGTACAAGAAGATCTCGGTGCTGCGTTTGACACTGTCGATCATAACATACTGATAGAAAGACTGGAAAACTGGGTCGGGCTTTCTGGGATGGTACTCAAGTGGTTCAGGTCATACTTAGGAGAGGTTATTATGTGAGTTTAGGAGAGCATAAGTCTAAGTGGACATCCATGAAATGCGGAATCCCGCAAGGCTCAGTTCTTGCACCGCTCTTGTTTAGCCTGTGTATGCTTCCACGTAGTCAAATAATGAGAAAGAACCAAATTGCCTATCACAGCTAAGCAGAGGGCACCCAGATTTACCTAGCCTTATCTCCAAATGACTACAGCCCCATTGACTCCCTCTGCCAATGCACTGATGAAATTAACAGATTTGCCAAAACTTTCTTCAGTTAAACAAGGAGAAAACTGAAGTCATTGCATTTGGAAACAAAGATGAAGTTCTCAAGGTGAAGGCATATTTTGAGTCTAGGGGTCTAACAAATAAAAATCAAGTCAGGAATCTTGTTGTGATTCTGTAGACAAACCTTAGTTTCTGTAGTCATGTCAAAGCAGTAACTAAATCAGCATACTATCATCTCAAAAACATTGCAAGAATTTGATCTTTTGTTTCCAGTCAAGTCTTAGAGAAACTTATTCATGCCTTTATCACCAGCAGGGTGGACTATTGTACGCTGCTGCCAGGATTCTGACTAGAACCCGAAAATCTGAGCATATCACACCAGTCCTCAGGTCCTTAGACTGGCTTCCAGTTATATTTGGCATATATTTTAAAGTACTTTTACTCATTTATAAATCACTCAATGGCCTAGAACCTAAAACATGGCAGATACTGTATGCGCACTGAATATAAACTTGACAGACCACTCAGATCATTAGGATCGAGTCAGTTAAAAATACTCAGGGTTCACGTAAAACAAGGGGAGTCTGCTTTTAGCTATTATGCCACCCACAGTTGGAAACAGCTTACATAAGAAATCAGAAGTGCTAAAATACTAGCCACATTTAAATCCAGGCTCAAAACTCATCTGTTTGGCTGTGCATTTATTGAATGAGCATTGTGCTACATCCGAACTGATTGCACTGTATTTTATGTATAAACATTTTCTACTTTTAACTGTTTCAATTTAATTTTAAATCTATTTTTAAATAATTAAAAAATATTTTAAATTACTTGTTTTATTGTGGTGATTATTCTTTATGATTATTTGAGTTTCTTTTATGTAAAGCACTTTGAATTACCATTGTGTATGAAATGCAGACCTGGCAACCCTGTCAGTTGTTGGATATGAAAAAAAAAATGTCCTTTATATATATACTTCTGTAATAATGTTGCAAGTTTTTTTTTACATTGGGATAGACATTAGGTGAAATAATCATATAATGTTAATTAATATTCAGACCAATAAGTCCAACTGTTTACTGTATTTGTGTTGCCATTAAATAACTGAGATAATGTGCAGGAAGCCAGTCATTCTTGCATATTTCTGGGCTAAAAAAGGGAATTGAGTTATGGAGTGAAAAGATATAATCTTAGTCTTTGACAATTGACAATTGTTTGGCAAAAATAACGATCCATTATTAGAGCTATGCCAGGAGTGGGCCACTGTGTTGTTGACCAGTCGGAAGTCAGGACTCAGGACCAGAACTATCCATTTTATAATGGTAAATATAAACAGTTTTAATAAATGCTAAGTGATATTATGCATTGACGTCAGCAGCTGGAAACCCAAATGGACTGACAATAAAACCACCATTAAAATGGCTCTTTTGTAATTTAGTAATGGGGCAGTAATGTTGCACAAAACTCAATTTGTAAGGCAAAACAGAAAAAGAAGCAAAGACTAGCGTGGGCCAGCTGTGTTTGTTAGGATGTCAGCATGTTAGTGGCAGCACATTCATCATTGTACTGCATAGCTTTGGCTCTGCTTTGTGTGCTTTGGTGAATTTGCATTCTAAATGTTTCATATTATCTTCACAAAGGCAGGTGCAGCGCTGGCGTGGTAGCACTCGAACACCTAGTCTCACAGCAAGCAGACAGACAAAAAAGACGTTGCCTGTTAGCCTTTTAAGTGATTTATCTCTGTTGATTTGGCACTCAGAAACGGCGTGATAGTCATTGGCTCCTGATGTGATGTGTGACAATCCCAATGACGCAAAATGTAAAGCAGAGCCATACATATCCAGACTGACAATATCAATAGGGTTTTTCTCTTTGTTTCAGAATAATGTTTGGTCTACTCTTAACAGCCACCGACTTTCTCAATAAGCCATGAAAAGTCGGTTGTTATATTGCTGAGCTGCAGTAATGCTCGGTGCAAAACATGCCAAAAAAATCTAATATCAACGCTGCCATAAAACACAATTTCTGGTTACACTTTATTCTAAGTGTCCTTGTTACAGTGTACACTACATTGTAAATACATTTAAGTACTTAGCAATATTAATTAACATGTACTTAATATCTTATATGGAGGACGAACACAGCCTGGCGTCAGAAAGCTTTTGGCTGAGTGATGTCTGATCAGTTAAATCCACCATAGACCATTATCAGTGGAACTATAGTAATGAATACATGATTTGTGTATTGATCACATATCCAGTTTCCATAGCTTTAATCCCTATGGCAACCAGTGGTTTTGTGGCAAAACTTTCCATTTCCTTCCATACATATTATTTCTGATGGCTTTTAAAGTACCTCCCTGACCATCATATGGTCCATTTTATAAGGCTGGTCATGGACCATGACCTAGATAACTGCCTGAGGAAAATAATCCCATCACAATGCATTAGTGCCCGATGAACCCCTGCTTAATGAGAGGAATGCACCACCCTTCCCCCACTAACTTTCATTCTTACCATGTCAACCAACAAATAGATGGACATCCCATCAGTGTTCTTCTTAGTTCAAAAGGTCTTATCAAATGAAGAAAAACGGCTGAGCATTTCACACTATTAGTAATAACAAGCTTAATGGCAATACAAAGGCTCATTTCTGGGATTCGGTAACATTTCAATTTAGAATAGTTTTTTCATATGGGTTCATTCTCTATATACCCCACATCATAAAGGACATACCAAACCTCCCCAAAATCATATATATATATATATATATATATAAAAAAGAAAAAATTCTAATCAAAAAATGGGACTGGAAATGTATTATAGGATCAACAGATGTGGAAATATGGTCTATATTTGTTAATCATCATTATCAAAGTTATATTCATGTAGTAATTTCCATAGCAGCTCGTAGGCGGAAGCGTTTATTATATTGCACATAATGGATCGCTCTTCACAGGTTGCTTTTGAAGTGACACTCCCTTTGAGCTTTTGAGGAGCCCAATAAATTTCATTGCTGACTTCATCTTAACACAACCTTAGGCAAACCTGGCAAAATATAAAGGCCATTTGATCCAGGATCAGCAAAAAGCTGATACCAAATATCACTTTGCCTGAAGGTTTTTGTCTTACTGAGGCCATATTAACAACATAATCTCCTTAAGCATATAGAGTTGGATGGGAGAGAGCAGTCACCACATCCATGATCCTTCAGGGTCCACTTGAGCAGGACTCTCATGTGAAGAAGGTGGAAAATGCTAAATAAACTACTTTTAATAAAGAGAAAACTGAACAAATACAGAAAAAACTAAGACCAGAACATAACATAACATAAAGTCCACACAGAACATGTAATATGTGACATTCAGAAACCAATCTTTTTAATGTTTTGAAATCATTGGTGGATGCTTTACATGTTATAAATTGGTCTATGTAGAAGTTATTCATATGTATCATTACCAGATCATTCATACAGATAAGATAAGATAAAATTAAAATATGCCTCTGATTATAATTATGATGGCAGGAAATGTGTTACAGTACCGTCTCAGATTACAATACATAATGACAAATAGATACTATAACATAAAATGACTTTGCTGAATCCCACATTTGTAAGTGAATTAATCAGTATTCAGAACATGACATCATCACTGATATGCTGTGGTTGCTAATTGGTATTGACAGCACAAAGCCTGAGCTCTTAGATCAGCGGAGCTAATCATCTCTGACAGCCATGAGGTGATTCAAGTGTGGAATACTGCTCCTGAGGTCAAAGTTCAGCGCTCAATCAATGGTCACCAGGACAGCAGAGGATCAAAACAGCATCTTTGTTGTTGTTTCTCTTATCAATACCAGCCAGAGAATAACAGTAAAACCAGAGAAAACAACCCAAGATGTAATGATGTGGCTTCATTTGATTGAGGTGGCTGGGTTCAGCTTGTTCTCTTGCTGGAGCAGAAGTTCAGGCACTAAAATTAAATTAGACCATAGGTAACATGCAGTCGTTTTAGATGTTCTCACATAATCAGACCCTGATCTGACTCATGACCATTATAATGTCCATCAGTAACACTGAAAATAACAAAGAAATTATATTTATTCAAATCAATTTGTTTAATAATTTAGTATATATATATATATATATATATATATATATATATATATATATATACAGAAAAAAATTATTGTGCTATCAGTGTTGGGAAGGTTACTTTGGAAATGTTATGGGTAACAGATTACAAGATACTCTATTTAAAATGTAATATATATAGTGTAACTATTTCACTTACTTTATTAATGTAATAAACCAATTGCATATGATTACTTTTCTAAATGTCTAAGGAATGTTTTCAACTTTTTTTTTTTACACTGATTGCTTGTCAGACTTTCAAAACCCTGAATTAAGATGATACAAATGTAGTTTTAAAACACAGCCACCTCAAAATTAGACTTTATAATTATAATAGTTATGAGACTGTGAAACACTGGCATCTAACAATGCTTCAGAAAAAAAGTTAATCTTACATAAACCTAATTAGAAAATAAAGATATTGAATATGCATGTGTCCTAAACTCCTGAAACTTTGGTGTTTCATATTTTAAAGTAGTCGAATGCGATTTGGGAAACAAATCAATCATGTCACATACCCCCTTTGTAATCGTTTACATTTTCATAAGTAACTGTAATTAAATTACATGTTTTCTTAGTAACTGTAACAGATATCAGTTACATTTATTCTGTTGCAAGTAACTAGTTACTAGTTAATTAAATGATAAATATATAAGTTTGATTCATCTTTGCTGTGGAATCTGAAACTTGGAAGTATAACATTAAGACGAAGTATTACTTCACAAGTGCATTCAGATAATCCCATTTATCCCAGTATTCATTTCATACTGATGCTGTAATCAAATGGACTGAGACATTGAATTGGTCGGGAAAGCTTTTAAAATTCAAAACATGATTTCAACAATACAATACTTTTGGTTCCAATGCACTCTGGCCTCATAAAACTCCTTGTCTACCTGTCCTGAACTTGAATTGATGGTCTCCCTGACTTTATAGTTCCTCCATTGATCGTGAAGGTGCTTGTCAGTGATGCATAAAATTAACACTGTGTTATAGGGCATGGATTTCTGTCAGGCTCTGACAAGATAACCCATTATCGGACGACGCTGCTAATTTGTTTTTGTTTATTCCGAAGTGTAATGTAACACTCCTCGAGCCTCAATGATAACTCTATTACCTGCAAATCCCAGGCAAAACCATTGACAGACACTAATCTTGGCCCTACTCCTAATTACATCAGGTTCTTGGGCCTTAATGAAGCGATCTTTACTCCATTTTAGCTGCACACACCCCTGCCATCATTAGTTTAATTGCCTGCGTTCGCAGTGCGGGATTTTGACCTTTGTCCGGCCGAGTCAACTTATTCTGTCTGTCTTTTTTCTGTTTTGACTGTGTGATTATACCGTTGAATCGAATCGCTGATATTGTGTTTAAACTCTGGACCATCTGCTCTTTCCACACAATCTCATTATGTTTTAATATGAATATAATGAGACTGACGGCTGTCTTGTTGTTGTATACATCTTCACGTTTATTGAACACTTGTCGCTTCATTTGCCTTTTGAGTGGACAGCTTTTTAACACAATTCCTTTGCCAGTAAACACAGGCTGATTGACAATTAAGTGACCTATCATTGGCATTCCAATCTTCTTTCATTTCTGAATGGCTCAACTCGGGATTAAAGAGTGTGTTTTGTTCAATTCAATGTTAAAATCAATGGTGTATACAAACAGATTAAAAAAGAATTTATCGTCATTACCCGTCTAGAAACTTCTTGTAGCTCGACATGTGGTGTGAAGAACTAGCAACGTCAAAGTCATGGGTTTGATTCCCAGGGAGTAGCCTACAGATACTGGCGAAATACACACCACTGTTCAGAAGTTTAGAGTCATTCATTCAATTTATACTTTTGTTCAGCACAATATGCATTTAGTTTAAGTTTTCGACTTCAAACAAATGCTGTTTGTTGTTCAAAGTCAAAATAATAATAATAATAATAAAAAAATCAAAGAAAAAATATCTCAGTTTCCACAAAAATATTAAGCAACACTACTTCTTTTCAGCATTGATGATAATAATAAATGTTTCTTGAGCACCAAAGCAGTATAATAGAATTATTTCTGAAGGATGATGTGACACTGAACACAGAAGGCTTTATCACATCTATGCTGCATCCAGCGCTTCCACTTGTATTTTATAATATTCAGCCATTCAAAACCTTTCATATATTAATATTATAATAAATATTAAACGTTTCCCCCAGCATAACAGCAGTTGTGGATATTTAAACCCAAAAGAAAAACTCAACTGGACATTAAAGTGGAAAGCAGTACTTTATTTCTAATTATGCTACAAGTCAATGGCAAAACAAACAAACAACAACAACAAAAAAATCTTTCACCAGTTTTTTTCTTCTTTTTTTTTTTTTTTTAACCCCTGAGCACCACAATCCAGCTTTCCTATAATGCACTGGATTTATCCAAAGTGAAGAAAAGGAAAATAAGCTTAATACACAGCGTATAATAGGATCTAAAATCTACCAGCATAGCATCGCTGACATAGCTAAACAAGGTAAACAACATATTATTCTTTAAGCACATGAGTGATTCTTTTTTAAAATGATAGTCTTTTCATGAACAAATGTTCCAACATTGTCATCAGTAAGCCTGTGAACGTAGTTTTGTAAAAGCTTTGGATATGGATTCACTCGGATTCGTGTTTTTTTGTTTTTTTGCTTCTCCAGAGAGAGTTCGTCCAGGATTTGCTCTCAAATCTCTGCAGTCTAGTGACATGAGCTGAAGAGAGAACAGACAGCCATGTGAAGGAATTGACCGTGCCACTGCTGTGAAAAAATAGAAGCTGATCAAGAGGTAAATCACATCCAACAACAGGAATCAGACAATTGTGCATTGATTGTGCCCTCTGTAATTCCACATAAATATAGACTATATATCTCCATTAATCCTTGCACCTATACAACAAAATGATGGTCAGGTTTAATCGTTTTGATTAATCGTTAATGTGCTAAAACTCTGGAAATTGTTATTACATTCTTCGATTGCCATCCGTGCGCTGAGACTTACTGAATATACAGCTTGGCCTTTAAAATTTTTCTTTTTTTTTTCTTGAAAAACATTTAGATCCAAGTGCTTAAGATCAAGTTAAAATTGCAGCAGCAGGATAAAAAAAAAAAAAAAAAAAAAATCTGCTGCTTGAGATTAAAAGTTAAGAATGACAGCATTGGGTCAGAAATTGCCAACCCAAGAATATCATCAGATCTTTGGTATTTGTAAAAATAAGTCCTGTTCTGAGCACGTCTCCTCATTCAAAACCCACTAGACTTTATATATAAGTTTAGACTAGTTTATATAACTTAGACTAGGTTATATATTTTCTGAAAGTCACATTATGTTGTGAACAGAAATGACGACTCAAACACTGGCATCAATGGAAGCGCTGCAAACCGTAAAGCTAAAACACTTTAATGAACTAAACGCCCATGGTTGCAGCTTAACTTGAGATATGTTTCATAAGATGTATTTTAGATCTACTGATACTGTAAAGAATAAGCTCGATCAGATCAGAAGAGACAGAATCCTTCTGGTATTTCACTTCCCCCCTGTGTGTAAAGAAAAAAAGCCACGGACAAAAACGAACAAGCAAAGCAACTGACGCCGTGTTGAGCCCTGTGTGGTCCAGCCTCTGGTTCTGCAGCACAAATCACGCAGGCGAAAGCGAATTCGGACCAGAAAGGCTATGATTAAAAACTGGCTGCTGTGATTATGTTGTTGGCACAGTCTATAACAAATGAGGTAGATGTGTGTTCATCATATATTCCCTTCTTTGGTAAAACAATACAAAATAGAAAAAAAAAGAGAAAAAGAAACAAAATCCAGTGATTTGTTGAAAAAACATTTTCAAGTGGTTTCACAATAAAAATAATAGAAATGAAATAAATGAGGTATATCTTGTTTTCATCATCTATTATCTGTGTTTGCAGGATGTGTGAGGTATTGGGCTGCAATATGACTTTTTCTTTCTTTAAATAAAAGCGTTGTTTTCTGAAAGCACGGAAACAGCCCAAGTTTCAACATGAAAGGGAAAGAACAGAGGTAAAAATAAATACAACTTGTCTACGGAATTCAAAAAAAAAGAAAAAAAGAGAAAATGACACGATAATATCCTCCCATTTCCTTTCCAATAGAAAAGAGAAGAAGAAGAAGAAGAAGAAATAAACATGAGTGTGAGCAAAAAAGAAAAAAAAAACGGGTGAATGGAATAAAGAACGAGAGGTGAACTCTCAAATGCAAGTGCATTGTTGAAAATGTAATGAAAGCTGGATTCTATTCCCAACATCAGCTGATGCCCAAGATGAGTCATATTCATGATCTTCTTCTAAAGAGCCTCGTCCAGCTCGCAGTCACACGTCACAATATCATTTGACCCTCCACTTCTGAACCTGCCATTAATCAGTATGACCTGTTTTTCCTTCTACTAAACCATTTAATGAACGCTTTGCTATAAAACATGTGCTGAGGTGGTGGAAAAATCATTAAACACTGTCGACAAGTGTTCCCCAAATAACTCACTAATCAATGGAACATATTTCCCGTCATGAGAGGATATAGTAGACATAATGCTGTCTGCCTTCCTCCGTAACAAGCTATAGAAATGAACCATCTTGCATTTATGATTCTCCCGGTCTTTGCTCTGATGGATATGATAATGATATATTTTCTTTACAAACATATATTTAAGCATTAATACAGTAAATAACTTATTCTCCCTGACTATTTGATGCCCAAGTTAAATGGGATGTGGTTTGCTTAAAATCAAGATATTAAAATATCAACTCATTTTGGTAACCATTTGCAATGGCATCAGATATGTGTGATGGTGGTGATAAAACTCTGGATGAATTGTTGTAACATTATCAAATGAACCGCTAACATGCCGCACTTTTTCTCTTTGGTAATAGCTGAGAGTAGCTCTTGCTGTTTGATTCAAGAATGCAACAGGTAAAGATGGAGATGCCCAAACTTCAGGACCAGTGTAGGAAAGTGAAGAAGAGGAACATCCCATCCTCTGAAAGTCACACAACGCTCCTTGTGTTCGTGGCATTTGTCACGCAGTACGTTTTAGTCGCTCCACGCTGAACAATGCATCCTCAGAAGAACAAGATTACAAGCTGCAACTTGCTGCATATGTGAATGTCCCACACCTCAAATGTGCGCTGCTCGGCCTTTTGTTTTAATGGAAGTTTTTTCGGTGATGGACGCTCCCGTCCTGATTGCAGGGGGAGGGTTAGAAAAACAGTAGAAAGTGTACATTGTACATTGAAGGAGACAGAAAAAAAGCGGTCCAGCAGAATGACCTAAAGACCCTGCCTTATCTGACGTCGGGGGAGAGTTGAGTGAGGTGTTGTGGGCTCAAGGGGAGGTGGCTGGTCCGTGTGAGGAGGCGGTGGAGGAGGAAGAGGAGGACGGCTGCATCTGGGTGCTGAGCCCTGGGCTGCTGCTCTTTCCCTGAGAGCTGTGTTGGTGATGGATTCGCTGGCTGCCTGGCATGAAACCTATGGCTGGCTTACGGGCAAACAGGACCCCTGCAGTCAGCAGACACATATTAAAAGTTAGCTTTTACACAACACAACATCATCAACAGGTCAGCTACTAAATCAGTTTTTGTTTATATTTATTAAAAACATCGAAGTGCAAAATTCTCATGCAATAAATGTGATTGCAAATAATTTCATGTGATAATACTAACAGAGGTTTAACTAAAACATGTTTGGAATTTGATCAACACCCCCGTGCACAAGACATTTCTAGATTTTGGCACAAATATTTTTACATTTTTATTTATTTGCACAATACTGGAGATGCAGTATCCGAAGTACCTGATGTCTGTAAATTGATTAAGTATCTAACTTTTTGTTAAAAAAAAAACAACAAAGTTAATTTTTTTTTTTTTTAATGAATTAAATTCAGTTCTCATGAATCAAAAATGAATTAACCACATACATTAATTCAACATCTCTGAAAATATCTCCTGACATTATAGGATTGGAAGGCAACTTAATCGTAATTTAAGCAAATCATAGATCATTTTATTTTCATGCCTTTGAACATAAGCCTGTCACTGGCAATCCATTTCATCAATCTGTCTAAAGTAGACTTTTGTGCCGTTCACACCGATCTTTCATTTGATATTTCTTCAGTATCATGCACCATAAATTGGTTACATTTAAAAATTTACATGCATTTTCTTTTTTTCATTTCTGCACTGTTTAGCTCTTTTTAGGCACAAGAATGCTTCCAGAGCCACAAGAGTTCAAACAGAGCCGTTCTAATTCTGTGCTACTGCGCAGTGCAACTCATTATTTTTTATTTTAGGGTTTCAACTCATATTATTTTATTTTAGGGTTTTAACAAGAACAAAGCAAGTAAAGCAACTGAGTTTATATTTTTAATTGTATTATTTCTTATATAAATAATTGTGATAAACTAAAGCATTAAATCATTCACCTTAACAAAAAAAAAAACTCAAAGCTTTACAGGGAACAAACCTTCAGGAAAAATGGTCAAATAGATGCCACTTCAACTTGATCTCCTGAAATGTTCCCTGCAAGCTTATGAGCCATCTTCTAGTAATTACTGTCTCTCGCACATCAGGCACAAGCACTGTATCTAGCTAAGGCAGAGGGCCTTTCTCTCGGGCACGAAAGACAATAAGCTCCATCGACTTCCTGGCGCCCAGGCCCAATTTTAAGATATTTAACTTTTTTAACTCTATTGGACTTGCCACTTCATTACGATGGATTTTATAGCAAAGACATCAAATTGTGTGGAGGACTAAGCGCGGGGGTGCTGCTATAACTTATTGAATTTCCTGCCTGCAATTACATCAGCAAACGGCGCTCTATTTACCTGTGTAGACAACCCCATTTATTTCTATTGACATGTTGATGCTGCTAATGCCGTTGGTAGACAGGTTCAATGCAGTCTCTTGTCTATCATCTGTCAAGAGAGGAGCCAGAGAGCGGGGAAGAGAAAAACTCAATATGAGCATTTATAAAAGGAACACAAGAAGCAAGAGAAGCGTGCCACCAACTATCGGCGATAACTCATGAGTGACAGGATAAGGAGGGGTTTATTAAAAGAGTTGCAGGGAGGTGACTACTCTCAAAAAGATGGGCCTTTCACTTCGTCTGCATCATAAATAGAACAATTCTTCACTGCAGTCAGACTGTTAACATTACACACAATTTATTCATCAGAAACACATTAAGTAGGAGACCATTAGATTCATTATTCTGAACCAAAAAAGGGATTCATATTTCCAAGAAGTCAGCGGCTGTCAGGACTTTCAGTTTTCACTCTGTCATTACTGTGGATGTGCAGGTAAACACTAAATAACATTTAATATAATCTTTCAATTGCAGAGTGTTTCTGTGTGAAAGTCTTGCCCAGCGTTACATTTTTCTCACTGTTTAAAGAGGATCTTGTTTAATGGGTGGTATAACAGTAAGAGACATGCAGAAAACAACAAAAAACATTACTCATGAGCAGCCTGCAATCACGGCACACACTCTCATTACGTGAATGAAATCATTAACATTAAACACATGGCTTGATAGAAATCACTTTTCTTCATAAACAGACATTTTTTTCAGAATGTCTCGAAATCTTATCATTCTCTGTGACAAAAGAGACAACTTGTTATAGTGTTATAAAATAACTTAGAGGAATATTTTTCATTCATTAACAATTATTCATAAATAAAATTATTTTCATAAATTCTTTCTCTCACAGGTGACACTTATCATAGTGTTTGGTAAATAAAATAAAAGTGTCATTCATAATTTTTTTTTTTTTAAATAAAAACTGGAAGGCTAATGTTTTGTCATGACAAAACAAATAGACTAAAATGCATTTGAAATACATTTATTTCATGCTAAGTATACTACAAATACATTTATATATTTATGTACTTGTGTACCCCACCATTGTACTTTTGGTATCCTAAGCTGTTATACTTATAAAGTCTGCTAAACTGGAACTTTAACACATTTTTTGCTTAATGCACTTTAATGCGGAACAGAAGTAGTGCTGAGGTCCAGCTAAAGATCTACTGAAGTATATTTGATTGTGTTAAAGTGGAACTATTGTAAGTAAACTTCAGGTACACAGGTAATCTACATTATTTGACCCACAATGTGCTCTCTCATCACACGTTTTACTGTGTAGGTCATTCTAGAGACATAATTCACTTTATTTTCATTTATATTATATTTCCAGACAAGTTTACAAACCTCTGCCATTTCATTCATCTTTCCAATTGCTATTAAGATAAACTACTATGGAAGTCAATGGGGACCACAAACTGTTTTTGGCCACATTCTTAAAAATATATTTTATCTTTGAAAGAAGAACGAAACTAAAACAGATTTGGAACAAGTTGGGGCTGAGTAAATTAATTAAAAATTTTGGGGTGAACTACAAAGTAAAAAAAAATCAATAAATAGTCAATTACAATGAAGAGATTGTGTGAAAGCTGACACTGAAGATGTACTTGCCTTCCTTGCACCCACCTCTATTGTTCAGTTTGATGTTCATGGGTAGCTGGGAAGCCATGGCGAAGAGATTCTGCTGTAATGCATGCTGCATTATCCTCTGCTGCTCCTCTGCCATGAGCATCACTTTCTTCTCCGGTGGCTCTCCAGACTCCAGCTTCTCGCGCAGCTGCTCCAGTGCGGCCGCCTGCACGGCTGCTGCAGCTGCAGCCTGAGCTGCGTTGTGGTGGCTGGCCAGAGACACAGGGATGCCCATCCTGTTAGTCAGGCAGCTGGACAGCAGCGAGTCCTCTGTGGAGCAAGAAACCTCTTTAGGTGACACAACACTTAACAACAAAACAAATATAGTGGACCATCTAACATCCTAAATCTTGGAAATGTTCTACTAATTTAAGAACAATGGAGGACCTTTTTTACAGTGCTACATTTTGCCACACTGGACAGTGAAGTGTAACAGTTGAGAAAACAGAAGCCCTTTATCACAAATGTATGTAACATAATGTTATACGTTGATTAATCAGTTGATTAATTTAATGTTTTTGTACAATATCAAAAATAACTGTTAGATCTGAATATATTTGAAAATGTCATTTAATCCTTTAATGGCAAAGCTGAATTTTCAGCATCATTACTTCAGTCTTCAGTGTCACATGATCCTTCAGCAATCATTCTAATACACTGACTTAGAATCTCTTATACTATTATAAATGTCCTTACTCACACTTTTATTTGATTTATCTGACATTAATTTTGATACTGTACACCTGATTCACTTCAAGTAAATGATACTTTAAATTATATGTATTGTAAAACAGAAAGTGTAAAGGAAAGTTATTCAATAATCTGAATACATTATATTCTACAAATGTAGGTATCTAAATGTGCTGCAATAACATCCTCACAGGGAAGTATGAGTATGAAACACAAGTCATGAGATCTATTTACAGCTGCTTTGTGAACACTATAAATACTGTGCGATTCGTAAGGCTCTTTGATCCTTAAAGTTGCGTGACTTGTCTTTTTCCATATGGGCACATTACTGAATCATGAAGCAGCCCATGTCTCTTTGTGTTTCATTTCTCTTCTGCTGGTGTGATGCGGAAACTGGCAGAGTGGGCAAGAGGAAGTCCTGCAAGCTGTTTCCTGTCCGCTCTGATGACCATTCAGGCCACAGCGTGGAATAAGCGTGAGTAAGACGTGGCAGTGTTATTGTGTAAGAAAGATGACTTGTCCTTTGGAGGATCCAGGTTGTAATTAAAACAATAACATTCAATTTCCAGATAAGGAAGAACATTTCTCTCTCTCTCTCTCTCTTTTAAAAAGCAACAATCAATAGCATGCTGTTGTTTTTAAGTGGGATTTTCTTTGTTATATTATGCCTAATTCCTTTAAATTTTTATTATTGCTTTTTATCATGTTATTATTTGATCTGTTTTTGTAGTCTATATTATTTTATTGAAACAGCAACAAATAATTTAGTAAAATGATGTTCCACTATATTGGGAAAAAACAATCTTGAAACATTCAAATTCACATTAATATTAAAGTATTTTGACTTTGAAAAAAAAAAAAAACTATGTTGTGAGGAAGGGAAATATAAACACAAACCTTTCTTGATGACAGTCTGAGTCATGTGCCCGCCGTTGGGAGTGGGCATGCTGATGTGGGGCATCTGGAGTTTTGGGGAAGCCAGCAGGGTGGGGGTGCCCACGGGGGAGTAGTTAAAGAGGGTGGAGCCATAACTCTGTCTCCGGCCTTCGCGCCGGTTGCTGTCGATAGCTGCCTGAAGCTCCCCGGGAGAGCTCAGTCCCCGCTTTTCACATTCATAAGGATAGAGGTACTTCATATACCTGTAGACAAGGAAAGACAGAACTGGGATATATAACCTAATCACAATAACACTATAGCTACAGTCATTTACAGTTGCCCTAGAAAGTATTTGGATACTTAAGTTACACTGAAATACTAAATATCAGTCATACTTTATTTTAAGGTCCAGTTCTTGCTACTAACAAACCATTAACTATGACTTTTGCCTAAATAAACTCTTAATTTGCTGCTTATTAATAGTTAGTAAGGTAGTTATTAAGTATTGGGTAGGATTAGGTGTGTAGAATATGGTCATGCAGAATACATTGTTACATCCCCTTTGGTCTGTTTATGTGTGTTATGCTTTGTGGGAGGTGTTTGTTTTTATCCAGGAAGAAGACCGGATTGGTTCCTGCAGTCTGATTGGTGCCACGCCCTGATTGATCCGCTGACACCTGGACGTGTATAAAAGCCTCCTACATTACTGTCTTCATTAGCCTTGTGCTCACTCGATACTTTGTCTTGCCTGACTTTGCTTCGATATTTGGTACGCCTGTTGAGAGTTTGTTTAAGTGGAAAGAGTTTGTTGAAGTGGAAAGAGTTTGTTTGATTCTTGTGAACTGCCATATTTGTGATAACGACCACCGCCTGTTTAATGACTTAGATTCCAGATAAACCCCTGAACTGATACCTGTTTATACTTTTGTTTTTATTTTATTTTGGGAGGTAGGGAGTCCGACGCCAACTCTTTGTTTTGATCTTTATTGCCTGTTTTTGATTAGGGAGTTGGGGAAGTAATTGTATTTTATTTTATTTTATTTTGTGGAGTAGGGCAGTAAGAGGTACATATAAATTAGTTATTTTGTTTGTTATTTTTGGCTCTGTCGGCTCCTGAGGTAAAATACCCAATTGTATTATTTTTGACCTGTTAAAATTCAATAAATATTGTTCCATTTATTTCTACATAAAAAGAAACCGTTGCATTTCCTTACTTTTTTCATGTTATGTCCTTTGCCCTAGACGGGGCGTAACATGAAATTGGGGGCTCGTCCGATTCTTTTTTTTTCTTCTTTTCCTAAAACGAAATTACAAACTTGTTTTTCATCAGTAAAACTGGTCGATTTAAGTATTATTCAACTTGTTGTTTGCCTGGGGTTTTTACTTTGTGTGGGAGGAAACGTAGGGGGCGTGATGACGTCAAAATTTGAATTGGAAAAATTTACGATCGATCCCACACATGAACAGTTTGATAAGTGCCGTAAAGACGATTTATTAGTGCTTGCAGATTTCTTTAATATTCGCGTACCTCGTCATGCACTTAAAAAGGAGATAAAGGAGATGTTGCGCATGGAGCTTATAAAACAAAAGGTCTTACCGGAAGAGGGTGTGGCTCCGGGTGTTGCTTTTAACCTAGAACTTGAAGGTTTGGGTGCTGCGGAGGCGGAACTCAAATCTGGCGAAGTCGATGGCATAGATCCCATTGCCCCTTCACCGGGTGAGAAACAATTGGAAATCCGTTTAAAAGAATTAGACCTGGAAATTAGTCGGCAACAGTATCAGAGTCAGCTGCTAAATGTCCAGGCACTTGAGCTTGAGACGCGGCGTGATGTCCGACTGAAAGAGCTGGAGGTCGAGTTAAAGACCAGATTTCAGCGCCCTTCTCCGGAGACAAAGGAGAAGGTTATTCCAGGATCAGTAAGTGCCTCATCTGGTGCATCATCTCCTCTACCTTCAGCGTCGCGAACTGCGCCGGTAAGTTCTCCTGAATTTGATATTAGTAGACAAATTTCGCTTGTTCCGTTGTTCAGAGAGAGTGAAGTAGACACATACTTCACTGTTTTTGAACGAATCGCGACCACATTGCAGTGGCCTAGAAATATTTGGCCTTTGCTTTTACAGTGCAAATTGGTGGGAAAAGCACAGGGAGTGTGCTCTGCTCTAACATTAGAGCAAAGTTTGGAATATGATGCGATTAAAGCGGCAGTGTTACGTGCGTATGAGTTAGTTCCGGAGGCTTACCGTCAGAAATTTAGAAGACATGTAAAAAACCCCAGCCAAACATTTGTTGAGTTCGCTCGTGAAAAGACCACTTTATTTGAGAAATGGTGTGCAGCGAGTAAAATTACGACCTTTGAACAGTTGAAAGAGTTGATTTTGGTTGAGGAGTTTAAAAACTGTATATCTGAAAAAATTGTGGTCTATTTGAACGAACAGAAAGTTTCATCTCTTGCTGATGCTGCTATCTTTGCGGATGAGTTTGTGCTTACTCATAAAGTAATTTTTTCATCATCGCGATCTTCGCAACGCACCTCAATAGATCGTACTCACGATTCTAAGCATTCGGTAGTTTCTCAAAAGGATGATTCATCGCTCGATACCTCTTCGGTAGCTAGAGAATGTTTCTACTGTCATGAAAAGGGTCATTTGATCGCTGCTTGTCCAGTACTGCAGCGGAAAAATCTGCGGAAGACTCACAACATATCTAAGAGTGTAGCTTTCATTCATGTACCGTCTTCTGAGTCCTTAAATTCTGTTGACCCGACATTTGAACCATTTGTATGTGATGGAGCAGTTGCTTTGTCTAACTCTGATTCAGAGTTCACACCTGTACGGATTTTAAGAGATACGGGGGCTGCGCAGTCGTTTATTTTAGCAAGTACGCTATCATTCTCACCTCAGTCTAGTTGTGGATCGGATGTGTTGGTTCAGGGAATTGAACTGGGAGTACTGAGAGTTCCTTTACATACCATTTACTTGCGTTCTGGCATTGTGACTGGTGAAGTTAAGGTCGCTGTACGTTCTCAGTTGCCAGTGAAAGGGATTTCTCTCATTCTTGGAAATGATCTTGCTGGAAGTAGAGTTAATGCTCTACCAGAGGTTACAGATATACCGTGTGTATCAGGGGAAGATGATGTGTTAGTGCAGGAATTTCCCAGTGTATTTCAGTCTTGTGTTGTTACTCGGGCACAAGCCCGAAAATTTGAAAATGAGGTTGATCTTTCCAACTCTTTTATGTGTTTAGAGGGGTCAGATATGAAAGCCAATGATGAAAATGATGTTTCCTCAGATGTGATTGTTGGGCTTAATTTTGATTTTCCTTTTGGCAAGCAACAGCTAATCAGTGCCCAGAAAGCTGATAAAACCCTGTTATCGAGCAGTTCTTCTGTGGTAGATAAGACTGAATTACTTAAACATGCAATTGCCTATTTTCTAGAGGACGGCGTACTCATGCGAAAGTGGAGCCCTGAGAAAGTGAAGCATGAGTGGAGCACCGTATTTCAAGTAGTCGTTCCACAATCCTATCGCGGGTACGTACTGAAGCTAGCCCATGACCATGATCTTTCTGGACATCTAGGAGTTAGGAAGACCTATCATAACCTCTTGAAACATTTTTATTGGCCAGGAATGAAATCCTCTGTGTCCCAATATTGCCGTTCGTGTCATTACTGCCAAGTTGCAGGAAAGCCTAATCAGGTTATTTCTCCTGCACCTTTAAGGCCAGTCCCAGTGCTAAGTGAACCATTCGAAAAGCTTGTGATAGATTGTGTAGGACCTCTGCCTAAGACTAAGTCTGGACATGTGTATTTGTTGACTATGATGTGTTCCGCTACTAGATTCCCTGAAGCCATCCCACTGCGTTCGTTAAAGACCCCCAACATTGTGAAGGCCCTGGTGAAATTTTGCACTACTTTTGGTCTACCAAAAATTATACAATCTGATCAAGGA